>NC_090777.1:22007500-22020000 GCF_040054535.1 Antennarius striatus | reverse complement strand
TCAGAAGACCGGAAGTAGGTGGGAGGAAGGAGTTTGTGGTTTTCCGGTCATAAGACGCGAAAGAGAAAATAGAAACACGAGAACAGTCAAAAAAGAAAATAAAACGGGAAAATTACTCGTCATTTTAACGTTTATGACTTAATTTAAACAATTTAAAATTGTTGACCTGCTGATATGTTCTTAGCGTTTTAATGTCCTGTAACAGAGGAGCTGGTCTGAATTGACGACTTCATCATTTCAATCTTCATTTAAGAAACTTTGAACCGTTCATCGTAAAAACTACCTTGGTAGATCATATGTGTATATAAAATTTCTCCTTTTATGTTTAATTAATACAATATACTTATCAAATCGCACCTGTGTAGATTTTATCTGAATCTGACATTTACAAATTAAAATATACCAAATGCAAAATTAAGAATGTTCGGAAGTAGATTTTCAAGAAGCCTCGTGGAGAGCTGGCGTCTCAACTAGGGTGCACCCCACCATTCGCCTGTAGCAAGCTGAAATAGGCTTCAGCAGAACCGTGATCCTTAAGGCAGATAAGCAACTGTAGATGAGACAATTGCAATCATCCAAGAAAATAGATGGGTAAACAGACATTTACAAGAACATTAAAATCAATCATGTATTTTTCTGTATTCTCTAGATACAGGAAAATAGTTATCAATAAGTGTCAATAAAGTTCCTGAATGAAATAACAGGCATAGTGACAGAATATTTTCAGATAGTCATATTGTCAACTTTTATTTCCTTTATAACCTCATAAACATTTCGCATTGTATTTTCTTACAGAAGGGCATGAAGGGAAACAGACATGGACAGGATGGAAGGCAGTGGCCAGCCACTAACCAATAATCTGTAATCAGTCAATACTCAGTAATACTCAACAACCTGGACTCCATAGCCAGAAACAACAACATACCAGAGTTACAAGAAGAATACAGAACCGTGCTGCTGTCACACTCACAGAGACGATGGCATGTGTTATGGCAACTAGAATCCAGTGGTTGCTATGGTAACAATACTACGAAGCCAGCATTTGTGATGACTTGCTAGTTCCTGTGAGAACATGCTGTACCAGAAATCCGGTGGCTACTGTAGCAAATGAGATACAATGATAGCATTCAGCTAACGCTAACATAATTTGTTTCATGCTTTAATACTGCCTCCATAGTAACAGAAGCCAACACTGAGCACTTGACGTGTGAGGTTAGAAAAACAGCATCATCAAAAGAAGATAACGATAAACTATGATAATAAATTGTATTGAAAGTTAAATAAATATGAAATTATAGACAGGAACTGGACATCAGACCATTCTCAGATCCAAACACAACCAGAGAGAACTAGATGTAATGAAAAAGAACCGGTTCCAACACTAGCCAGAGAGAACCAGATTAAACTAAGCCAGATCTAACCATAGAGAGCTTTGAGTCAGAGTTGAGACTCAGATGTCCGTACGCCAATAGAACAGTGCCGTAGTACTGGAGAATAAGCTAATCACAGCTACATGTGGACATCATTTAAGTTTACTCACGTCACTGGGATGAGTTACGCAAGAATAATCAAATCATCGCATTAGAAAAGCGAGACACAGGTTTGTAGGTGGAATAAAACAAATCATGCAGATCTGTGATGATCTCTATTAGATAACAATTTCACCAGCTCTGTGCACACTGGACTGATACAACACACCACTGTTGAACTGGTTTGGACCAGGAAGAACCACACAAGTCTTAATAGAAATAAAAGTAAAATAATTAACACAAAAAATTAAAAGTTAAAATCTTTCTTCACCACATCAATACAGCTGATGATGATGAAGAAATGGCTGAGTTACTGGCCTTTTCCTTCCATTCCTACTGATGGAAGAGACGATTACTCGCCACTGGAATTTGTGAATAATGCACCACTGGAGTTCGCTTACGGACATCAAAAACACAAAGTGACAACCAGAGCCTCAAACAGACTGAGCACCATTGAAGCAGCTAAAAAGAAAAAGCTAAAAATAAAAAAAAATTAAAAAAATTAAATCCCAGAGTGTTATAGGTGGATATTAACTTTTTGCATATGTGTGTGTCCAGTTCAGGATGTGTTTAGCCTTGCTTAGCACAAGCCTGGATGCAGAGTGACAGACTGGCTTTAGCACAATATATTTCCACTACCTGTACTGTACTTGTCCTGTTGGTGACCCAATCAAAACACTGAACAAGTTTCCTTTCAAAGAATGGTTTTGTTAGCTAGCAAAAGACTCAAGGCAGTTTCTTATTTCTCAATTTTGAAAGAATGCAACCCTCATGTTAGCATGTACAAATAAAATTGTACCTCTAACATTTTTAACACCTCCAAACCTTTTGATGGTATTTAATGCTAAGCTAGACAACAACACATTGAAGTATAGCTGCTGGTTTTTAAATTACAACTGCAGATAAGCATATAACATAACATTTAGAGAGGTGGATTAGCATATTTTAAAGCTCCAAACCCCAAGCTGACTTAGAAAACACAAGAAGCTAATATTCCCAAGTTTTTAGTGCCAATCTACCAACACTTCTGAATCATTTGCTGGTGTGCTGACCAACAGTTGCTGCATTGAGACAGGCTAATAGAGTTAAAGCCCCAGATGAAGCTACTGCTAACTGCCTGTAGAAGTAACTTCTTTCATAAAGCACAAACTTAACGCTCACTGTTTAGTTTAAAATAACTTGTGCTTGTAGTACAAACTATATCTATTGTCAATCTTGGCTAATACCAAGCTAAACACTGAAATGAGGGCAGTATGTTAGACAGTAGTGTCAGCTTGTTTTGTGATGTTTAACAGGATTACTCCGTGGTTTGATGTCTGAAATGGACACACAGACAGACAAGAAGAGGATTTATACAAATACCAGGATGTTCCTTTAGTATTTACCCTGTTAGCTGTGGACACAAGATGGCCACCACTGAAATCTAAACAGTCTGTTCGGCTCCGGCTGTTTGGGGGGAACAGTGAGCATAACCTTTAACCATAACAGAGTTACATGACCAACAAGTCACAGGAAAATAAATTATATTTACAAAAACCTTTTGTTTTCTTCTTGCTTCAAGCAAACAGCAAAAACAACCCAGAATTGGGAACACGGAATAAACAAGAAGTTTGTGTCTTCAGTTCATTATAGATTCATTAGAATAACAATAATTATATTAATACTTTACTGTTTTACTACCAAAACACTTTGTGGGTGTTTAACTTACAGAGACAGAAATACTGGGCTCAGATGGGCTCAGTCTAATCACTGGAGTCATTTCCAGAAACCATCACTTGGAGACATTCCCAGTCCAGTCTAGACACTGGTTCCAATCTGAAACTTTCCAGATCTCCATCTTCCTGGGAATATCTCTTTAACTTTTTACATCACACACACACAAAAAAAAATTAAAAAGAAAAAAAACAAACAAGTGATGATGTTATGACATCACCACACAGACAGACACCCAATATTCTCCCAGATCACAGTTGAAGCTCACTGACACCAAAAAACACAAAATAAATTTCAAAAAGACTGCTGTAAATTTAAAAATGGCACAAATTAAAAAGAGACTTTGTGCATCAAGTCAGTTTCACTGTCACCAAACAATTCAACAAGATTTGTTTTTAAATTTTGAGTTGTAGTATTTGATGTTTTCTGTCACAAAGTTGAGAGACTGACTGAAAAATTTCCGGTGCTAAAAATTTTAACATACACCATAACTTTTACTGATATTCATATATACATTTCAAATGATATACAAATTATAAACTTTCTTACTGTAGCACTTTTATTCTATCATTTCTCTGGATTAATTTTTTACGCTAGAAAATTTTCAGCCTTGAACTGGAAGATAATTTAGCATAAATTAAAGTCATAGAAACACATCAAAAATTATCAATTACAGTTTTCATAACAATCACATCTCTAATCTCATTGATATCACCTGCTTCCTGCTTGTTTGCATTTTTAAATAGTCGTTTAAACACTTCACTCATTTTAACTTTTGATAATATCAAACGCTAAACAGACGATTCTACAAATCTCTGTGTGATTTGGGTCATCATGAACCACTCAGTGGATTTTCATGATTCCCAGTGATGCTTTACAGCAGGGGGGCTTCAGGTAAAACCAGTCCAGAGCAGAGGCTGCTGGGAAACACAGTTCTTCTCCAGACGGGTGATTAGATTGGTAGCTTTGGATGTCAGAGAGCAGCAGTGAGGGGTCAAAGGAATCTTTTGACTTTTCAGTTCAGGGCAAGTTTAGGAATTTTTAAAAAAGTGCATCTAAAAAGTCTTTTTTGACATTTTAAAAATCTCTGGACATTTTCTTCATTCCTGTTGTTGGGTTTCAAAAACATGAACGATCTTTAATCTCTTCTTTTTCTGGCGAAGCACAGTTGGAAGAAGAAACAATGGCATCACATGTCCATGCTGTTGTCACTACCACAGTTATCCGCAATTCATGTAATACTTATTTCATCATCAGGTTTCAGACTAAAAATCTGTGAATGATTAGCTACTAATTAGCATTCTGCTAGGGAAGTTCAGATGGAGTCTGTGGCTGGCAGAATGTTGAGATTAATGCAAGTAAAAAGGCAATGTTAAAAAGCCCAATTATCTGCAACAGCATTTCATCATAAAAGCTAATTTCATTTTTGTCATAAAATAGTTGATGTCTCACTTGTTTTCATTTTTCATGGTGTGGTCAATGTTTTACAAATAATCAGTGGCTGCAGACAAGCTAACGTTAGCTGCAACTCTGTCTGCAGAGGTGCCACTGTTATATTTGTTGTTTGTGCTTGAGCATCCACAGGGAAGACCAAATTATTTTAAAAAACCCTAGCAGGGTTTATATACAGTATATATCGGGAGGCTAGCTGCTTTAATGTAAAGTTTTTTTACTATGTGAACTTGGACTGTTACATTGTATAGACCTGGACTCTTTCATTGTACAAACCTGGACTAGTTCATTGTATGAACCTGGACCATTTCACTGGGATCTGGATGTTTCACTGTACAAACCTGGACTGTGTGTGAGACCTTCTGCATGTGTCTGAGATTTAAGAAGTCCATATTTTTCTCATTTATGACCTCTGAATAATTAATTGAGTAGATACAAGAGTTTTGTCATTGTCCTTCCAGATTAGGGGATCAGGGAATCTGTTCAGCTATTTCTAGATGTTCTGATAAAAGCCAGGTGAAAAATGATAATGTAATCTGACAGTTAACTAGAAGTTTACATTAGTTTATATGTGTCTCATGTTTCCTTTAACCTTTTTGGTGAATTACCCAGTATGAAGCACCAATTTAATGGTGTATGATGAAGACGGTAGACCAGTGCGCTGTATGATTGGTTGAGGTCCAGGAAACATCCAATCAGAGAGCTTCAGGCTGCTGGTATGTCCAATATTGGGTCAGATTTCTGAATGATGCTGTCCTCGTTCAGTAAAAATTCCTGTGAGGCTCCGCCCACTACAATAAGTCATTGCACAGGTGAAAAATAAGGTGGTAACACCATGTTGTGTTTACAGGAATCATGCAGATGAACCACACAACTTCAAATACATAGAGATTGTGTACTAATGGGTAACTAGTCTGGTACTGATTTCCAGTAACAACTGATCTTCATGTAATAACCTCTTCATCCTTCCTCTTCCAGTAGAATCACGTGTCTTCACCCTCTGTTGTGACTGCTAGCTCCTCCCCCTCCTCTTCCAGACTCTCCACGATTGGCTGGTGTATTTGATGCTCCTCCCCCCTTCCAGCCCTGGACAGAACATCCATCCATCGTTGCTGAAGCTCCTCCCCATCAGCACTGAAGAAAAGGGTCAAGTGACTCTGAGAGATCTTGAAGGCGTGGCGCCTCTCCAGGCGGTCACATGACTCAAGGAGGGAGACCTCGAAGCCAATCAGAGGCACGCTGCGCTGTGCCTTTACATCCTGGTCAGGTAACAATAGAGTAAAGTTATTAATAGCTGTTAGTCAGGAGGCTAACACTAAGCTATGTATGTAGGGCGGGGTATGTGTACCTGTGGCGCGCCATAGATGTAAAGCACCAGCGGCTCATTTTCAGGAATGACGAACCACGCCTTCTGCCAACCCCGCCCCCCTCCTTTCTCCATGTGGTGAAGAAAACTACAAATCACACTGTTCTCTGCAGCCAAAGAGGCCTGTTTCTATGGAAACCAGAAGAAGAGATTGCTGTCATCTCATTCCCATTCAAGCTTTTTATCAGCTTTAGCTGATGAAAAGCATGAAAAGGTGAGCAACAAACACATATGAATTGTGATGTCACAGTGATGTCATACTTACCTCCAGAATGGACTTCCTCCTGGAGTTACAGCTGGACAGCGTGCCAGGCGAAGGCGACACCCCCACCAGCATGGTGTAGCAGTCGACACAGACGCGGTTGGTTCGGTTGTTGTCATAAGACAGGCGAGCACGAAACTCTGAACATTTCCCACAAACCACCTGGATTTAAACATGACATTGTTTTATATACTAGCAAAATAGCCAACATCATGCAAGAACAATTCAAGGTCAACCGAAACTCTTTGCCAGAGAGCTAATATTACTCTAGCTAGATTTCAAACCAAGAAGTTGTTAAACTATTATGCTATGAAGAGCAACAGTAGGCATATGAATAGACGCCCTACAGCCAATCAGGAGGCATGCTGAAGTACGCACGTGTCCGCAGGCTTTACAGTGATGTCGTCTCTTGGTGATGGCGTTGAATGGCTCCTGACATTTCATGCACAGAGTCACCTCCTTCTCTCTAATGGGAGTAGGAGCCCTCTTCCCCAGTTCCACACAGCTCTGAGAAGCAGAAACCAGTTAGCACCATCTACTGGTTAAACGTCATCAGCGTCTTTTTGACGCTCTGATTGATCAGTCATCAGTTATCAGATTTACCGGAGAGTGAGGCGGCATTGTGTCCTCGTCTCGCAGCGAACAGTTCAGATATCTGAAGCTCTCCATCGTCTGCTCATGTCTCTGAATGGTTGCTTGGATAGCCTGACGGGACACAGACATACACACACACACACACACACACACACACACACACACACACACACACACATATACACACGAAATACTTATGTGATTCATATTTAGGGGGAGAGGCTACAGGACATGTTTGACTGCCTTCACTGTCATGACAAAATAAAACATTTTTTGTCCAGAATGGCAGCAGCATAAAATAAACCTGAGCAGTTTTTTGTTAATTCTTCAACATTAATAGAAGAACTGCAGCTATAACGTGTAACTTTAGCCAGAGTTAGCTACAAATGATATGTGTCATGGATACAGATTAACCTGATGTTGTTTACCTGAATCCAATCCTTCTTTTCCTCCTCCGTCCTGCAGAGACACAGACAGAGAATGAATCAGAAAGCTACCTCTACTGGGAGGACTGGGTTCCATTAAGATGTTCCTCCATTCTAGAATTAACTGTAAAACCATTTTGATTTAGTTTTAGGTCCACTGTATGTTTGATTATGTTTACCTGCAGATCTAGAGGGTGTTTGATCTGGCTTACCTGGCCTGCAGCTCCAGGGATCTCTGTTTTCCAGACACCAGGAATGTCCTGGGAACAGCAGCACTGCTGGTCTCCTTCAGCTGGACAGACAGACAGGTGGAGCTTTCATCAGAGGACACATCAACATCCGTAGGTGGTGTCAATCAGCTGATGATGTCTCACCTCCATACCATCCACATCTATACGAGCACGGACGCCATACTTCTGACCAATGAGGCGCAGCTTGGGGACACAGTACAGCAGCCGGTCGTTAAACTGTAGAGAGGAACAGACGTCATGAATCGCTGCTTCATCAACAACAGATGACAACAGTCAGATACAGTAGGTGAATACCAGAATCAGGTAACGGTCCTGGGATGTCCCGTTCTTGTTGGACAGTTTCAGGATGTGTCCCTCTTTAATCAGCTCATTGGTTGGGTTCACGATGTCTTCTTCTCCTCCTAGCAATTCGTACACCTTCAGCAACTTCCTCATTCTCTCCTGACAAAGAGATGGGTGATGTTTTATTTATTGCTGCTGGAGATTTTCTTGCAAATTATAAATAGATTCATTTATAAAGACAGCCTCTTGCTTTTGAGTTTTGGCTGACATGATATTTAAAGACACATGAAGGACCAACGGGAAACAATGAATATAAAATTAACAATAGTCTGGACTGGTGTCCATGACAACAGAATCAACTCCATCAGGGAGGCAGCAAAAACCACTATCCATAAACAGAAAAGGACTGAGGGACCAACAAAGATGTGAAAACAAAACAGAAAACAGACAATCCCAACAGCAGGAAGGTGGGACCCTTTCAAAATAAAGCTCATTATCTCTAAGCAGGTCAACTCAATACATTAACACAGAAACACTTCCATTAATCAGAAATAGAGGAGCTGAGGTAATGACACAGTACATGATGTCATCAATGTGATGAAGGTCATTCGGATTTTATTGGTCGTCACACATTTAACAAGTTTAATTAGATTAGAAGAACTTCAGTGACAAACTGTCAGTTATTAGTGACTCAAGGCGACACTTCTGTGCTGTGAGTTTCACTCACCATCTTCCTGATGGCAGCGTTGGAGTGTTCTGCCGCCGTGGCGATGAGTTCCAGAGATTCTGCGGGGACACACAGGATAGTCACATGATCTAGTGTTTTCTCAAAATTTAGGAGGAGCTAATGATGCTTCCAAAACATTTAAGAATGTAAGAACTATAACATTATTATTTACAACCAGTATCCTGGAACTTCACGGTGAAACAGTGTTGTTGTGTATGTTGGCTGGCTTCTAACCAGCTAGTGTGAATACCTGGACTAGCTAATGTCACATTTGTGGGCTTACTGGCTAACGTCACTCTGTAGCTCTAGAAAGACAGGTTGGCTTGGTTCTTTAAGTACAATTCAAGAATGTGAAGAACTCCATGTGTCATAGACATCAATGTTTGAGTGTGCTCGTTTTACATACTCTGTGCGTCCCTGTAATCCGGGGCGTCTTCGGGTAGCCGGTGTAGATAGTCTTTCAGCAGCAGCTCATAGCGAGGGATCCTCTGGACTGGCTCCAACATGTGATGCTGCAGTGTCAGGTTCCCACAACGCTCCTCCCTCTACACAACAACAACAACAACAACAACAACATACGTGACCACACATACACGCAACAAACACTCAGAGTTGCAGGGTCAAAGAGTCCACACCTGGATATCCTGGATTATGGTCTTGAACTGAGCTGATCTCTCCATCCAGGTGTTCACCAGCTCCATGGCCCGGTCAAAGTTCTTCACATACTCGCCATACATCTTCAGGAATGGAGCCAGCTTCTGAAGGATGTCCCCGATCCGAGGGTTCGAATCCCTGTACACAGTTTGGTAAAAAGATTAATCAGCCAATCAGCATCAACAGAAAGCCCCTATAGAAGCACCAGTACCAGAAAGCCTGTAGGTGGTGTTAAAATGAACACACCTCCAGCATCCTGAGAAGCCACTTGGAGATCTAGAATCTGATTGGATAACGTTAAACATGTGACCATTAGAGCCAGAGAGAAAACTGCTGCTGTCTGCTTTCCTCCATCAGCTCAAAGTTAAAGTGGGAGCTGATGAGGTTGTTAGTTGGGGGTCCTGTTGCTCCTCCCTGAGCAGGAAATGTATATTAAATGATAGCTTCCAGGTTAGCATCACTAGCACCCAGCACAGGTTTTACGACCTTTTCATGTCAACATGACAAATGTGGATGAAAAACTGAGGGAGAGAGAGAAATCTAAAGAACAGTTGTAGACCATCCCCTCTACTGATGACGTCACCCACTTTAAAGATGACATCACCACCTCAATTGTAAGAAATCCTGCAATACACACCCATCATAAAATTCTGAACCCAATCAAAATGAATGCCAAAATGGTAACCAGTGTAGATATTTGAATGTTTATTTAGCCCAATAAAATTCAGAGTCTGCTGACCCATTTAAATTTTTACTCGTTTTTCTATATGAAGGGATTGTAAAGCAACAAGGCGTTGGAGAGACTGACATCTGACCAGGGTAATTTTAACATAATTTCTTACAGGAGAGTATTTGAATGCTCAACCCTAGAGTTTTATTTTTGTGTACATCTACAGCAGTGGTCCCAAATCCCCGGGCCACGGACAGGTACTAGTCCGTGGGTCATTTGGTACCAGGCCGCACAGAAAGAAAAAATAATTTACATTACTTCCGTTTTATTTATTTTGGAATCTGAAAGATGTTTTATTTTGAAAAGTGACATTTATGCGGAATGACGCACAGACGAATACATGCGTCTGTCCTGTTGACAAGTCTCGGTCACGTGACAGGCTACCCCTAAATTAAGCACCCATGACCGCGCCAGTGTACTGGATTAAAGTCAAGGAAGATTATCCTGAGATCGCCCAAAAAGTATGGAAAACCCTGCTTCCATTTCCAACCTCCTGTCTTTGTGAAGCGGGATTTTCTGCAGGGACGGTAAAGCAAACCAAACTGCGGAGTAGACCAGACGTATGGAACACACTTCAGGTGTTTATAGAGATATTGATTATCAATTTATGAAAAAAAGGTTGTTTATTGTCTGTTGATGTCTGCATTTTAAAATAAAACCACTGCAGATGATTTATTATTAGACTACCGTGGCTCAGTGGTATCAGGGGTCGTCCAATGATTTAAGATCGGCGGTTCGATCCCCGCTCCCGCTGAGTCATTTGTTGTTGTGTCCTTGGGCAAGACATTTTACCCTCCTTGCCTCCAGTGGGGCACTCGCTGGTGTGTGAATATGTGTGATTGTTCCGGTGGTGGTCGGAGGGGCCGTAGGCAGATTGGCAGCCACGCCTCCGTCAGTCTGCCCCAGGGCAGCTGTGGCTACACACGTAGCTTACCACCACCAAGTATGAATGAGGAGTGAATGAATAATGGATCCAATGTAAAGCGTCTGTGAGTGTCCAGAAAAGCGCTATATAAATCTAATCCGTCATTATTATTATTACAGCTGTCCTGGCATCATTAATGATTATCGAGCAAATGAAGATGAAACTGGTCGGTGGAGCAAAAAAGGTTGGGGACGGCTGATCTACAGGACTTGTAGCGCCATGACGACACCTCTGAGTCCTCCTCACCACTCATCCATGCGTTTCTGCAGTGCCGGCAGCAGGAACTGCTGGTGGAAACAATAGATGGAGCAGATGTTGGAGAAGATTCCCTGAACAACGTCACACGGAAAGGTGGAGCGAGAGCGAGCCTCCTCCAGTAGGCGGGCACAGAACACCTGCAGTGGGAAGAGTCACAAGTCATAGACATGTAAAACACACGGTCCAAAGAGGCTCTGAGCAGGGGTCTCACCTGGTCCAGGAGGTGGAGCTTAGAGACGTAGGCGGTCTCTGTGTGCAGCAGTTCATTAGCAATGTTGAAGACTCTCTGCTGGACAGAAAGCTGCACAGAAAGAAAGAGATGATGGTTTATGTCATGTGACTGTCTTTCCGTCTGTCTGTGTCTGTCTCACCTCAGTTGAGTCCTGTCTGTCTGTCTTCAGGGGGGGCAGCACCAGTGTGAGCTCCACCTCCTCCTCTTCCAAGTCGCTATCTCCCTCTTCAGATAACTCCCTCCTCCTCCTGGCTCCTCCCCCCTCTCCGCCCTCCCCTGCGTATGAGGACGAGCTGGAGAGGCGGGGCATGAGGGCGGGGCTGCACGGGTACGGGACGCCACTGTCATCAACCCCGACAAAGCAAAGCTCCTCACTGTGCGATGGCGAGCTGATGCTATCGATGCCACTGTCCCGATTGGCCAGCTTCCCATCTGTCTGTGATGATGGGAGGGACAAACGCTCTGAGGGCAGCTCTGATTGGTCGAGCTGTGGCTGTTGTTGCTCCCTCATCTCCACAGCAACCACGTCATCCTCCAGGTGTTTCTCGGAGGCGCTGTAACCTGATTCCATGGAAAAGCGTTTCTGATGATGGTCACCATGACACGCCGCCACCAGCTCTTCGTCATCATAATCATCATCATCGTCATGGTCACTGTCTCCCTCTTCTCCTGCATCCTCCAGTGTGAGATCATCAGCTGGCTCAGAAAGTGGCTCCTCATCAGGATGGGGATGGAGGGGCAGTGATGAAGATGGTAGTGATGAAGGTTGGGAAGAAGTGGGTTCAGGAAGGCGGGGGCAGCCCCCAGTGATGTCGGGGACCACAATAATCTGCTCACTGCAAAAAACAAATTTTTGTTTAAGTGGCGTAAAGATGACATCATTAAGTCTAACCAATCACAACTTACCGCTCAAACTTCTCGATGAGAGAAAGGACGCATGTCGCGGCGCCATCTGTGTGGGTGGGTGGGGTTCTGCCACCACGGGGGTCTGCTGGGAGGGGTCTGCACGGCGGGGGAGGGGGAAGGGGCTTGTCAGGAGCTCGGAGGCGTGGTCTTGACACCCCTACCTGTTGCTGGAGGTGGGGAGGCTTTGGTGGCAC
>NC_090777.1:21917500-22002500 GCF_040054535.1 Antennarius striatus | reverse complement strand
GGAGGTCATCCGTTCTTGCTCTACCACGTTGTCTTCTCCCCATCTCCACCTCTTCAATCAGTCGCCCATCATGTGAGCAGCAAAATCCAAATCAGCTAATTGATCAAAAATCATCTTGAAACCAGGTCAAACTGGTCTGAGATCAAATCAGCTGCTGTTCAGACTGGTCTGAGATCAGACTTCTGAGGAACTTTTCTTGCTTTTTTCCTCCAGATCGCGATGCCTCCTCTGATTGGTTCTGTTTTCATGACTTCTTCTTCATTTGAACTTTTGTTCTTTCATTCGGCGTCGGTTTGTCCAGACAGACTCTTCGTCTCTGCCCCTTCAGTCTTTGTGTGAAAATCTGATCCGAGTTACAGACCGATGCCACAACTCCTCCTCTTCCCTGACATCTGATCCCAGACCTCCTCCTCCTCCTCATCTGTTTCTCATTTTCTCTTTTTCTGAGGCTGAAATTTAAAGTGAAAGGAAGATGAGAGAAAGTTTCCTGCCTCCATGAACTGGAGGCAGGAAACTCCTTTTTCTGATGAAGAGCGTCTGCTCATTGTCCACGTCACAGATTCGAACCCTGGAGTTTAAACCTGATTCAGGATTCACTCAGTCAAGCCTGGGAACGATGTTACAGAACCTGTATGCTGTTCAAGTTTCTGTTTCGGAGCCGCTCCTGCTCGCGCTCAGGATTGAGCCAGGATTGGCCAGGATTAAAGCTCTAATGTTCACTTTGCTGAAAAAGAAAATTGATGTAGTCCTGCTGCTTTATTACAAATACTACATCCTATATTCTGTGGTTTAGTGATTTTGCTGTACAAATATCCACTTTGATAAAATCATGTAAGTTGTTCCAGACAAAATAATAAATGTTTGTTTATTCCATCACACCTGTTCACAAACTAAAATAAATTTTATTGATTATTCAAATGTGTTTAAAAACATGCTGACAATGTGAAGTCAAAACAGATCAATGAGTCTCCGATCGGCGGCTCCGCAGGCTGTAACGAGGCTGATGAAGATGAAGGTGATGATGAAGATAATGACGAAAACATGCAGAGAAAGGTCAAAGGTCAAACACTTGTAGATCTGCATCATCTTCATGAAATTAATTAACAATATCAGCTATAACAAATACAACTAGATTAAAAGCATGCAAATAATTTCTCTAGAATATTCCGCAATAATCAATAACGTGATCAGATGTACTCTTTTATTCTCCACAAGGATGCTGTAGACCAGGGGAGATGAGGAAGAGCGACGAGAGGGCCTGTCGAGAGCCTCTGGGGGATTCTGGGAAGATTCCAACCGACTGCTGACAGTACTGATAGTATAGCAACCTGCAAGGGACAAGCAGTCAGTACACAGACAGAAGCAGGTGAGACAGGTCCTGACCCGGTGTGAGGGGTGAGACGGGCACAGACCCATGTGTGAGGGGTGAGATGTGTACAGACCTGTGTGTGAGGGCTGAGACAACTCTGAGAGGTCTGAAGTTGGTGATTTGAATGTGGTGTACTCCTCCTCCTCCTCTTCGTCCTTCACCACCATCCTCCTCCTCAGTATCTCCTGTCTTCTTCTGCTCTCGGATGTCCTCTGGGGACGACCGGATCGATCACTCTCATTGGACGATCAGAGGTCTTCACAGTAACAGACATTCTTACCTTCAGCTGAATGTTTGACTCTTTCTGTTGCTGTCCTGAAGACACTGCAGACAGACAGACATACAGATGCATGAACGACGCTGCAGTACCTTTGCTGTCCAGTAGGTGCTGCTGTGGTCAAACTGACCTGCCTGCTGCACCACCGCCTGCAGGCTCTTTTGCGTCTCCTGCAGCTGTCGAAGGAGTTGCAGATTCTGCTGCATGGGATCTGTGTAGTGCACACACACACAGAGCAGGACACACACTCCAACACACACCATGAACCACCGCAACACACTCACATATGCACTGACCAGCTCCTGCACACACATACACACCAGTGAGAAAACACAAACAAGTCAGCTTCACACACCGGTGAGAACACACACACACACACACACACACACACACACACACACACACACACACACACACACACACACACACCTGAAGCGACAAGTACTGACCATGTGTGTGTGCTCAGGGTGATCCGACTTCATCACAAACTGATAGATCTTCATCTCCAGGTAGAAGTTAACACAGACCAGAACTAACAGGAGCAGTCTGGACCCACAACACACACACACACACACACACACACACACACACACACACACACACACACACACACACACACACACACACACACACACACACACACACACAAACACACACAATAACATTACAGACATACACATTAATATACTTGGTACCAGCTGGGTGGAGGTGAGGGGTCACCTGGCTCTGGAGGAGCGTTGGGTGGAGGTCAGTAGATAGGCGGTGCACAGGGCGGCACCATTATAGCAGATGGAGCTCAGACTGTGAGCCTCCGTTAGCAGGAAGCTCTGCAAGAAGGAGACTCTGTTGAAGAGTTCGGACAGCGCCACCTGCTGCTCCCTGGAGACACTTCTGAGCTCAGAGAACACTTCCCGCAGACCTGATGGAGGCACAGGTGCAGCGGCAGACAGGTAACATCACTACTAATAAAAGCTGCATTCAAATTTGGCCACTAGGTGGCAGAACTTAACCTGAGATGTTTGATACTTTACCCTGGGTAGAGTCTCTCAGGGTGACTCTCAGCTCCTCCCCATTGTTAAGGATTTCCTGTTGTGCCTGTAAGGCAGCACTCTGGGCTTCAACTAGCTCCTCAGCCATCTGTCTGGTTGACTCCAGCTGTTCAGCTACACCTGCTGAACTCTCTGTCAACCTGAGACACAGACACAGTCTGTGTTGCCTGTACCTGTGACACCTGCCCCACAAACACCTGTTCCCATTCATTACCTGTACATGGTGCTGTCAGCGCTGCTCTGCCAGGCCTCAGACTGCAGGAAGTGACAGATGGAGTGGGTGTGGGTAAAGAACTCTGTGTAAGCGTTAAAGGCCACAGCATCCATACCAGCCGTACACCTGCTGACCTCTGACCCCTCAGGGCATGATGGGAAATCTCTACCTGAGCTGGAGGAAAGGTTAAACAGAAACATCAACATCTTCAATAGCTGAGGACCACCTGACTAAAGCCAAGAGGATGCAGACATATTTGATTATTTATCAAACCAATGATTGATTAATAATTGATTAATTTTATCATTTCATGTTTCATAATGTATTATCATTTCATATTTATTTCATATATATTTCATATTTATGACTCTCTCTCTCTCTCTCTCATTGATCAGGTAATCCGGGTTCTGATTGGCTGCACCTGCTGCTCGTCTGTCTACCTGTTCAGGTGACACTGCGTGAACCTCACGGCGATCCGGCTCTGGCTGTCGGCCGTCAGTTCCCTGCAGCGGGTATCGAGCTGCTCCAGAACCCGAACCCAACACTCTCCATACCGAGGCTGAGCTGCGAGGTTCCGCACGCGTCGTAACGCCGTTCTGCCGCGTTCATTGTCCGTGGAGGAGGCGGAGCAGAGTCCGAGGAGCAGCAGCAGCAGCACCCGCGGCACCATCCTCACCTGCGTTACGTCACGATCAGTTAGGCATTCACCTGGTCGGAGGTCGCCGGCAGGAAACGACTCCTCTTTTCACCGAAAATTCACGACAGACAGGTTAAAAATAATTCTGACTGACGGAAGACAAAAGCATTTAACGGTTAAAATAGCTCATTATAGAAAAAAATTGAAGTTTATTCAATGTTTTTGAATCTTTAATAGGTTTTCTGTTTTCATTTTGCAACCTGAACAGGTGAGAACCGCTTCCTGTCAGACACTGATGATCTTCAGAGCTGCTGAACTTTGTTTCCAGTATTGTTTTTGTGAAGCTGAACCCAGCTGCTTCCTTATTTCTAATCTTCTTCCTAGCTAATATAACCTTTCTGTTTCTATGCTTCAAGCTTAATGAGATTAGCTGTTTCAGTGTTTTATTCAAAGATTGCTGTTGCCATAGCGCTTTCTGTTTTCAGTCTTTATGCTCAGCTATGATGGCTGTTCTGTGCTTCTTTATATTTGCTGAATTGTTTTTTTTTTAATCCAAATGCTAAGTATCATCCTGTAACTAGTTCAGCTCCATCACCGATTTTTACTTGTTATGCTACTTGATGCAAGTTATGTGCCTGTTTCCAGTTTTTATGCTAAGCTTGACTAACCTGGTTCCCCATTTCTAGTGATAACGCTAAGCTAAAGGTAAAGGTAAAATTTTGAATTCAGGGGTGTCTCAGGATGTTGCAGTCTGTGACTGCATTGGTTCTTTTATTTTTATTATTTGTTGCTGAGGTGTTTCGTCTTGGTCATTGTCTTTAATTCTTCTAGTTAAGCTGGTCTTTTCCATTCTTCATGCTCTATATGAGCTAATTGTCGCTTCTTTTTTCAGTCTTCATGCTAAGTCAAACTAGCTGTTTCTAGGCTTTCCGTTAAGATAAGCGTAGTTTTCCAATTTTCAGGCTTCATGCTAAGTTTAGCCTGTAGGAGTGATGTGACGCAGTTTATGTGTGACTCTTTATCCCTTCCCCTTATGCACCTGTAGTTCCCAACTAAATGTCATGATGTCATAAACATGAGTGATGTCATCAGGCTCCTTCTCCTCTTCCTGTGTTTGAATGAGGAGACGACACATGAGGGGACAACAAACGCTTTAGTTAGAAACAAAACTAAGAAACAGGTAGAAACTAGTTTGTCTACAGCGACAGGTTCCAACCAGAGTCAAAGCAGAATATTCATCCTGGATATTAGCAACGATGACGTCACCACACACGTCACAACTACGTCTAGAAACAACATGGCTGACATGGTGGCTTCTGGCAAGACGCACAAGATTATAGGCACTAAACTCTGGAACATGCAACATGGTGGCTGGTTACTGGAGCCGGGTCGAGTCCTGTGGAGGGAGTCTGTTCAGAGGGACGTTTGATTCCTGACTGGAGGACAGGTGGAGTTCAGGTACGCAGAGGTACGGCCACTGGATGAGGACATAAAGATGTAACGCTGTGAAGTGTCAGGCGAGTGAATGAGGCACATTTATTTGATCCAGGATAATGAAGACATTCTTATTTTTGACTTGATTCTTGATGACAGCTGATTGATTACTTTGGAGTCACTAAAACTAAGGAGCAAAACCTGATCAGTGATTGATCAATGACTGAAAGCGCATTAACAGTTTAGGTCTGTCAAGTGATGGATGAACAGATGTTTTTTCAAAACACAAAGCCAACTACAACTCGTAAAATGTATTAAATCAAGCAGCTAATTAGAACTTTTTAGTTTACTCTCAAGTTTTGTGTGGATTCATTAATCATGTTATTTACTCTAGCCCTAACCCCAGGATGAGGATGGAACAGATCAGGAAGGATCGGACTGTCTGTGGCCACCACATAGAGCTGTTCCCAAAGCAGGTGAAACTGATTCTCAATCAGTTGTGCCTCCAAAACAGACAGATTGAACAATTGTCCTCTTGTGCTGGGTTAAAAAATAATGCCCTGATCACTTGATTTAGGCAGATCTCTTTCCTGTTTATTTCTTGTTAGACTTTTCAGACTAACAAATTAATTTTAAAATTTTTTACTTAAAAATTCCCAGAATTGAGAAGCTTAATGTTCAAGCTTGAAATCAAACCCACCCAGAAGAATCACGCCCTGGTTGGATGACATAATCAAGTCCAATGTGTCCACTGATGCATCCACAGGTCAATCTCTGATCTAAAACTAAGTCATGAAAACTTCAGGTTATTTGTGTTAATAATTAACGAAAAATCAGCATCTAAACTTAGGAATTTAAATGAGTGTTTGATGATTCGTAATTTTCCGATTGCGGTGGTGATTTTGTGGAACTAGTTCCGCCATCACTCTGTCTCTCTCTTACCCTGTCCTTGTCTTCATTGTATTTTTTTTTATCCAACCGGTCAAGGTGCATGGCCGCCCAAGAGTCTGGGTCCTGCCAGGAGTTTCTTCCTCAATGAGTTTTTCCCCACCGCTGTCGCTTTATCTTGCTCTGGAGGAGTCTGTTGGATTTTCCTGTCTGTTAAAGCACTTTGAAATGTTTGTTGCCATTATCAAGCGCTTTATAAATAAAATTTGATTGATTGATGGATCACTGTCAATCATCTTGGAACTGTGCAGGAAGCTGAATTAGAATCTGTTCTGTTTTACTTCTAGACAACGTTAACTGTCATTGAGGTGGACCTCTGCGTACCCGAGGCTCCGATTGAAGCCTGCAGGCTCTCTGAGCAACATGCAGGCAGTCGATTGTACAAACTGGAGGAGTGTAGACTGTTCCAGACATTCAACACAATGACTCATGATTTCTTTTGATACGATTAAAAACTTAAATAAAGCTACGGTAAAATTGGGTTTGGTTTGATATTAAAAGCACTTTCTTTTAACATAACAGATTCCATGAAGACCAGAACGGAAGAATTTCTAAACTGGAAGAACAACTCGCTGGTAGAAGAACGATGAACTCTTTGAGGCTGTTCAAGATCTCTTCAAGTTGTCGCTACCTGTGGGATGCAGTCCATACCTGTGGGGGGCGATCTAGCCTCCTCTGTGGGCTTCATGGGGAGAATTGGTGATTTATATGAAACCAGTGGGGGGTAAAAATCAAGCCCACATCAACACTGAGGCTTGTGGCCCAGTTTTCTTAAGGAACCACCAATCAAAATACGATGAGTAAGGGACTGTCAGCCAATAGACGATGAGTTAGGGACCGTCAATCAACAGACAACTGTCAGTGATATCAGAGTTTAAAGCTGTGACAAAACAAAATTTAAAAAAAAAAAGGTTATATTCTGGAAGCAATGTTTCGTTCAGAGTAATGTGTTGTTAAGCATTGGATTTAGTTCCAAACTACTCCCCCCTCCCCATGGAGACTAGCGGGACATAACAGCTGCCATTTGATTATTTACACACACGGTTGTTTTTCCTTTTTGTTTGTTTTTCCTAGAAAAAGACACTCCTCCTCTCCGACTGTTCTTCCATCCTGTGCATCCATCCGCTAATTTCCCAGACGGAGCTGAAGCTGCGACAGTGAACAGCCCATTCACAGTCCTCCTCCACCTGGTGCTGACCCAGTCCTTCTCTCTACCAATTAGTCCTGCAGACCAATCAGCTGACTCTTTCGCTGACGACCGTCCGTGACTCTACGGTTTCTTCTCTGCTGGGGCAGGGTACCGCGGACTGGGGAACGATGCCTCTTAGTTCCCTGCCTTCACCAGCTGCCTCTGGCTCCACTCTGAGCCTAGCTCTACCATCAGCACCAGGGACCAGACCGACCCCAGTTACTCCTGGAGAGCCAGAAGGCATAGAGGAAGGAGACCTTGAGGTACTGTTTGACCCTCTTTCACCTCCTAAAACCTCTCTGGTTTCTGATGCAATGACCGGTTCCACTCTCCCTTCCACCCTTCCACCTTCTGTGCTGACCTCTTGAATAGGAAGCTCTAGCCCAGGCCGCGTGGTGCTCAGATCTTGGGGCTGTTCGTTCTGGTTCTGCTGGGTAGGGACCAGGTTGTTTCTGGATAGACTAGGAGATGGGCGGTGGAATGAAAGGTGCTGGACATGGGGCCTGGTGAGCTGATGATGGGGCTGTTGGCATGGCTGTGTTTGAATCATTTGAAATGGTGTTTGTGCTTGGGACTGGGACTCAGACTGTGTTGGTCTAGACTGGGACAGAGGTGGCGTGGACTGTGGTCTGTATTGATTCTGACGTTGTTGTTGTAATGGGTTCCTTGTCGGCTGATGGAGCTGAACTTGATGTCTGGTTTGCAGGTGAGGGTGAGGCTGGCCTGGGGCCCTGAACTGGGATTGAGGTTGGGCCGGGGTCCTCAACTGGGATTGAGATTGGGCTGGGATGCTTGGCTGGGACTGAGGCTGGGCTGGAGATCTAGACTGAGGTTGAGGATGGGCTTGGGATCTAGACTGAGGTTGAGGATGGGTTGGGGTCCTCGACTGGGGTTGAAGCTGAAGCTGGCCTGGGGTCCTGAAACAGGGTTGAGACTGGGTTTGGGACAGGATTCTGGACTGAGATTGCGTGTGAACTGGGTTCCTGGTTTGGGATTGAAGTTGGGATTGCTGTATTTGGGGTTGAGACTGCTGTTTGAGCTGCTGAGTTTGGGGTTGGGGTTGGGATGGGTGTCTCAGTTGGCTTTGGTGTTGGGATGGGTGTCTCTGTTGGATTTGGGGTTGGGATGGGTGTCTAGGTTGGGTTTGGGGTTCAGATGGATGTTCGGACTGGGTTTGGAGTTGGGATGAGTGTTTGGCCTGGGGTTGGGGTAGATGTGCTGTGGGAGACTGACTATGGGGAGGCGAGTGATGGTGCATGGTGGATGGGGAGTGTGGAGGGTGTGACAAAGGTGAAGCCTGAAGCTGAGGTCTCTGCTGGACAGGGGAGGCCTGGGACTGACTATGGGTTTGAGTAGGGGGCTGTTGGGGTCTGGTGGGAGATGACTGCAGTGCTGGGTGAGAGGAAGGATGCTGAGGTTCAGCTTGGGACTGTGGTCTGGTTGAAGTTTGCTGGGAGTGTTGGTTGGGAGGCTGGGGCTCAGCTGCAGGCCTGGACTGACTAGAGGCAGGAGGAGGAGGAGACTGATCCAATGAGGAGGCAGAGGAATGTTGATGTCGATGATGATGGTGGTGATGGTGATGTTTGTGAGGCGAGCGATCCTTCCTTTTGTGACTTTTTGAAGGGCTTCTACTTCTTCCTCCTCGTTCTCCTCCCGTATTGTCCTCATCTGTCTCTTCTCTTCCATCTCCTCTTTTCTCTTTGTGCTTCTTCCCTTTATGCATCTTGTGTCCATGTGACTCCTCTGAAGCAGTGGGCTGTTGCTGTGATTGGCTCTGCTCAGAGGGAGAGGGCTGAGGCTCCGAGGTCGGATCGCCCTCCACCTCGACCACAGCCCTTTTGCCGGTTTCAGCTGTCATGGCTGCCGGAGTCTCAATTTTCTCTTCCACTGTTTCTCTCGTTTTGCGTTTTTTGATTGGCAGGGCTGTTTCCTGGACAACCGGTTTGGTGGAAGACTCCTTGGCCGCCCTCCTTTTGGCCTCGGCAGCTAAAATGGCAGCCGCGGCGTAACTCCCAGCTGCTGAGCCACCAGAGGTTGATGTAGAGGCTGTGGATGGCGTTGCAAGCGATGACGATGTTGAGGCTGAGGTTGGTTTCCTGCCCCGTTTCTTTGGAGCAGTCTGAGTTGGGGCTGGAACTTCCTGCTCTGATTTCCTCTTCCTGCCAGGACGGGACTTGGTCACCAGGGTAGGAGATGCCACCTGAAGAGAATCATAACATAAAAAAACTAGCATTAGCTTTAACAAGTAGCATAATTACGTGCAAAAGTTCGGCCTCCATGGAGCTGTAAGGCTACATACAGTGGTATTCAAAATTTACATACACTTGTCAAGAACAATGTCATGGCTGTCTTGAGTTTCTAGTTATTTCTACAAATCTTATTTTTCTGATACTTCTTTGTCACAAAAAAAATCATGAAGTTTGATTCTTTTATGACTTTATTATGGGTAAACTGAAAATGTGACCAAATCAGCTGGGTCAAAGATATACATACAGCAATGCTAATATTTGGTTACATGTCCCATTGCCATTTTTACTTCAATTAGGTGCTTCTGGTAGCCATCCACAAGCTTCTAGCAAGTTTCTAGTTAAATCTTTGACCACTCCTCTAGACAGAATTGGTGCAGTTCAGTTACATTTGTTGGCTTTCTGACATGAACTTGTTTCTTCAGCATTGTCCACATGTTCTCAATGGGGTTTAAGTCAGGACTTTGGGAAGGCCATTCTAAAACCTTAATTCTAGCCTGATTTAGCCATTCCATTACCACTGTTGATGTGTGTTTGGGGTCGTTGTCCTGTTGGAACACCCAACTGTGCCTTCAGGCTTTTCTTGAATAATTTGAAGGTAATCCTCCTTCTTCATTCTCCCATTGACTCTCTGTAAAGCACCAGTTTCATTGGCAGCAAAACAGGCCCACAGCATAATACTACCACCACCGTGCTTGATGGTAGGCGTGGTCTTCTTGGGGTTAAAGGCCTCACCTTTTCTCCTCCAAATATATTGCTGGGCATTGTGGCCAAACTTTTCTCTCAGCAGCAGGTGACGGCTTGCGTTTTCTTCCTGATCGTGGCAGTGACAAAACAGTGCCACGCACTTTATACTTACAAACAATTGTTTGCACTGTTGCTCTTGGAACCTGCATCTGCTTTGAAATGGCTCCAAGTGACTTTCTTGACTTGTTCTAGTCAATGATTCTCTTTTTCAGATCTGTGCTGAGCTCCTTTGACTTTCCCAAAGTAGCATTTGTGGGTGTTACAATTTATCCAATGAGCCCTTTTTAAATGGCCTCAGAGAAGTCACCAGCTGTAGTCACTCATGATCACTCACAAGAAGTTAAGAGGCCATGCTATGAAGCTCATGTCATTGAAACAACTTGCTAAGTCTCCAAAATTGCTCATTCATGTTGCTGTATGTATATTTTTGACCCAGCAGATTTGGTCACACTTTCAGTTTACCAATAATAAAATCATTAAAGAACTAAACTTCATGAATATTTTTGTGACAAAGAAGTACGTGTTCCAATCATTCTATCAGAAAAATCTGAGTTGCAGAAATAACTGGAAACTCAAGACAGCCATGACATTATGTTCTTTACAAGTGTATGTAAACTTTTGACCACCACTGTAGCTGCTCACATCAATCATCATCGGCATCCTACCATTTTCTTCCACTTATTCAGGCTAATCATATCTAAAGGAGCAGGTTGGGCTCTTGCATCATGACAAGAAGAAGAGGATGATTAAATGCATCAGTGTGTGACACGTTGCAAACTATTCCTCGGGTTGTGGGACTGCACAGATCCACAATGAGATGCCGATTCCATAAATGGAGGAGACTTCCTCCAAGACCATGACAAAGGTTCATTGAAGAAGCCAGACGAGAACAAGAACTTCGTAGCATCGTAAGCTGCTGCAACTTCTCAGTCTTCCTCTGATTCTACATCCTCTGGACCAGTCGTCATTACACTAAATTCCATGATTAGAAGCCTGATTTTCACTGAGAAGCTCTACCAGCCCTCCCCAATAAAAAACATTTTTAAAAAAACGCAACCGATGTCTATAGACATCATTGGCAGCCAGTGAATTAAGTTCAGAGGGGTCGATACTTTTTCACACTGGTGATTGTGGCATGAAATAACCTTTAAGGTAGTGAGGTGGGTAGCACCGTCGCCACATAACATGGTTCAAATCCACCCAGAGACCATTTGATTTCTTCTGGGTTCTAAAGGTTCCTCCTACATCCACAAACAAGCAGTGGAGGTTAAACAGACGAAATAATGACTGAGTGTAAATTGTTGCTATTTTTCTATGCGGCACTTTAATAAAGAGGTGACTCTTTCAGGGGGAACCCTGCCTCTTGCCCAAATGTCAGCTGTGATAGGCTCAACACCCCAATGACCCCTAAAGAGGATACGTGATTACAGACAATAGATTCAAGGACCTTTTTACCTTATTAAACTATATAATATTGATAATGGAAGAGATAAAAAAGGGTCTGACCCTTTTTCACAGCAGTGCATCTCCTCCGGATTTAGAAAGTCATTGAAGAGTAATATGAAAGTGCTTCTGCTGACTAAAACCAGGAATGGCACCTAGGTCACAGTGTTGTAGTGGAGTAGTAGTCAAGTTTCCAGTAATGTGGTCTAAAGAACAATTTCAAATGAAAATGTTGAGTAGACACCACCATGATCTCAGACAAGGATGGCTTTATTTACTCTAGCCGACTTTAGCGCTCAGTGCACTGGGTTTTGGGCTGGGGACCGGAGGGTTGGCCAGTGGAGAGGTGCCAGTTCACCACCTGAGCACTGCTGAGGTGCTGTTACCTTACCAGTCGCTCATTGGGGCACCCCACGAAGGAGATGCCTACCAAGCACGTGTGTATGTTATGGGCCTGTACCCATATACATATACATATATGTACGTATATATACTGTATATCCCTCACATATTCACACTTCACAATGCCCTGCTTCACGACATTGCAGATTTTTAGGAGGTAGTAACGTGATACCATACATGCATGCTATTGGTTGACAGCATCCGGAAGTGTGCTGCGTTTCCAGACTCTTAAAAGGACAGTAAACTTATTTTTAAGTGACACATATGTTATCATTATGAAAAATAGAAGAAAAAATAAATTTTATATGTCTAGCATCATGCCTTTGGTCAGAAAACCTTAAAATCTGCGCTGCAGCAGCTTCCGCATCCAGTGGTCATCATGTCATTAGCGACATACTGTATTTAGCTTGGCAGCCATAGAACACAATGCCATCACCAAAGCGATAACCCCGATAAAAATCATGGTTACCTGCGAGGTGAACGGTTGTGCCAACACAACAGGACGAAAACACAAAGACAGAGACCTTCTTTAGAATACTTTCTGGGAAGCTAGGAAAGAAATGGAGAGCACAAATAAACAGGGTCAAAATGACCAAAGATCTGTCATGAGCACTTTACCTCGGAAGATTTCCAAAGAAATTTGAAGATCATTTTCGGACAACCCGTAGTATTCTGAATTCCCAAGGTTTAGTGGATAATTAATGTCTGGAGATACTCGAGATAGAGTATAAATGTTTTTATGACCAGATTATCACGCAATTATGGCAATCGCAAAAAGTGAACATCAAACGTGATAGGTCATTTTACTGAGAAGATCTCTGAAACTGAAAACATACAAAAACAACACGTTAGGCCCTGCTCCCTATACATTCGTTAATAACTAGTTCATATTAATATGTCTTGTATTAACTCCACACAGATCAACAGTAATGAATGGCGGTTAGCTCAATGCTAACAATATGGAAAATCCCATTGACGGGCTAGTGTGTTAGCATCAGTAGCGCAATTACCTTTTACAGTAAACCAAAACGGGACATTATAACTAGTTGGATATCTCTGTCAGAATGTGATTCAGATGAAGCCACCTGGGATGAGTCGCTAGATGTCCAAACTCTCATCCTCCACAATTATCCGGGATAATTATCCGGGATAATTAAACAGTTCACACTGAACTCGTCCTCAGTATCCGATGACGATATGATTTTAGGCGATATCCTGATAAATAACAGTGAAAATGTCCGCTCGTTACGTTGTTGCTTGCTTTGTATGCATTGATATGGATTCACCCCGATGTCTACGATTGGGTCACTTCCGCTGTCATGGCGCGCTCCATAAATTACGATAACTTTCGTTTTTCTTTTCATGTGGGAAAAGGTAGTACAAATAGAAAATGGTTTAATATTAGTATGGGGAGGGTTCATAAACGTTTAAATTAGCGTAAATAATAAATCGGCGCTATATTGCGGAATTTTGTTTTGTGGAACGCATTAACCGCGAGTAATAAAGGATTACTGTGTGTAATATATATTGTATATATATATACACACACACACACGTGTGACGATTACTAACTAGAGTGGAAAAATAATTTTGAGTAAAGGGTTCATTATTATAATTATATCTCAAAGCACCAGAGAAATTCAGTTTCCCATCTGGGAGGAAACACTTTCTAGTTCCTCCTGGGGGATCTGAAGGCGTAACCAGTCAAAATGAGCTGTGTAATCCCTCCTGAGTTCTGGGTCTACCAACCTTTTTCATGAGGGGAGTCCTCGATAAAGCAAGGTCTGTTTAATTTCCACCTCCTTGGAAGTGAACCTGTTTCTGGTTGGCTGGTCTTTAAATACTTTAGGTCACTAACCTGAGACAATTTTAACCTTCAGGTGTTCTATTCATGGTTGCAGTAGAAGTTGTCCACCTCAAAGTGGTGAGACCGCTTCACATCAGCAGTTTGATGGTGGTAGAATGGACACCCGAGATGAACCGTCAAGGCATTCAGTGTGTTCCAAACAAGGATCAGAGATATTTGGTTGTGAAACAAACTGATCGTACCTTTGAGGAAGTAGAGGTGTCAGTAGAGGTTTCTGCCTTGCCAAATGGCATCTTGACCAGCAGTTTGCCTGGAGTTTTCTCGACCACACGCTTCATGGCCACGCCCTCCGTAGGCTGCCGCATCTTCCCACTTCCTACACAGACACGAAAGGAAATTAATATGCCAACAAATTACTAAATGCAGCTGGAGCCTCTCATCGTCTGGTGCTTCTCTATACCTTTGGGTCGCCCCCGACCTCGCCCTGATGGTATCACGATCTTCGGTTTCTTAGGGGGACGCTTCTCACGGCGCGAGGGGCTTCCACGGCCAGTGACAGTGAAATCAAAGTCATTTGGGTCTGTGGTTGTGTCCCCAACCTTCTGGAAGTACGCAATAAGTTCCACTTTGGAACGAAATGCCTTTCCCTCAGAGCTGGATAATAAAAAAGGATCGTCACTGAGTGATGTCACGCCATCGGATCAGGACATGGCGTCTGCGGTGGGTTTGGCTTACTTGATCAGGTAGACATCAAACTTCCCTGCCGAGCGACCAGACTTCCTCTGTTTGAGCTTGCGGGTCCAGCCTTCAGGTAGCGACGGGTCATCATACAGTGGGCCACGGTCCCGAATGACTGAACGCCGCTGCTTAGGGGAAGCTGCTGATTCTTCTGAAGGGCCCGCCTCCGGCTCCGAAACCTGCAGGAAGGACGTGATATGAAGCCGGCTTCTGTTTGGTCTGTGATACAACTCTGGCCTTTCTGGAACCAGCGTCTGTCTGTACCTGTGTCTGTGGTTCAGCCTCTGCCTGTGGCTGCCGCATGCCTGTTGGGGGTGTGGCCGAATGTGTGGCCTGTGTTTCACGGTCAGCATGGCGACGTTCCCGGCGGTTTTTCTTGGTCTTGCTGTGGGACCTGTCTCTCTCTCTGCCGGGGGGCCTGGGATTGGCAGGTTCCTCCTCACCCTCTGGACCCTCCTCCCTGTGGAAAAACAATGACATCGTGCTTGTTAACATTACATCAGTGATGACATCACTTGGTCGAGGCTGCAGTGTTTTGTTGGTCAGTCCTCAATGAAACCCTGTTATCTGAATCTGAGGCAAGTCAGACAGACAAACAAAGGTCATGGCCGCCATCTAGAATTTTCACCTCAGCAGATCAGTAATTCCAGCAAACGTGTTGGACAGTGTTCATCTAAATTTCGTGTGGACTCTGAAAAGGTACTGTAACACATCCCATCACTCTGCAGCCAAAGAGGCGGCATCACGGTTAATTTCTGGACAACAAACTAGAAGTCTCTACGGGTCTCTCATGTAAAAGAGATTTAGAATCTCAAAGGGACTATCTGGTTAGATAAAGGAGATAAATTAACATAAGTATTATTTTGTTGTATATGACATTGTTCCCAGAGTTGACTTCTTTCATGTCCAGTACATCATACTGTTGCTGCTGCTAGCTGAGCTTGTTTCTCGATTAGGGTACATTGATGCAAAAACTAAATCATGTTACCCAAAACCAATAGTCTCACGATGACCTCATAGTGTGACTCTTGGGACGAAGAATACGGCTCGTATTAGTATCGTTATTATTTTAACACATATTATGGAAAAACAAACTATTATGGTGGTTCTTTTACATCTGATGACTTCTACGTCACATGATGCTCTTAAACCTTGGTTCATGAGTTTGTGTAACCAATGAAAACGCTACAAAATTGATTTTAAGTGATGCATTTTTCAAACAGGTCTGAAAAACAAAAACCAGCTGACAAAGTTGTGAATGCAGCCAGTTTGTGCAACAGTTTCAGGCTCCATTCACAGGCTCATTCAGATCACATCAAATCTTATCCAGGACCAAATGAAAGACGATCGCATCTGATTCTGTGTGGCTTCAGATCCAGATCATAATCCAGATCAGAGATTAAAGTTCCGTTTGTGAATTGTTGCTTTATTGTGAATAATCTTTAAAAGGTTTAAATAAGGTTGTAATGGAAAATGTATCACTTAAGTAAAAGTTCATAATCTCAAATGTTTCCATCAACATTCAGAGAAATGTACTTGTTTTGTGTAAGGAAAGCATAAAAGGACAGCAAAACTTTAGCGTGACCTCGTAACATAAGTGGAAACTAACTTCTATCATCCCATTTAATCATTTTAATGAAGAACGAGTCAAGTTTGGATAAACAGAGCGGGTACTTTTGCGGTTTGTGTTGAAGTGTCATCACCAATGGACTGATGTGAGGTCTGTGTGAACCAATGTTAACCAGTCCACCTCCAGTCAGTCGGACTGGGATGGAAACGTTCCCAGTGTCAGACAAGCCTCTGGCGACCACTTTTATCTCTTAGTTATTTTCATTGACATCCAGACTGATCAGCTGATAACTAAGTTAGTTGTTGGCCCAGAGAAGAGCTCCATCAGGGTGAAAGTGATGCTGGTTCCTCCTTCATGATACCAGAACTGCAGGAGTTTGAATCCGCCTTTAGTTTCGTTATTAGACCCTTAATGGAGTCTCAGACCTCTAACTGGACCCCTCCAAGAGCTGCCTTGCTCAGAAGCATGAAGGAAGATTCTTGCTAGTTAGGCTAATAAGTGTTTAAGCTAACAGGGGAGGGGGGTGTTCCACTGGGCTTTAAATGCGTGAGGAAGATGGCGGGGCGGGGGGGTGTTGACCCGGGTTATGGATCCGCAGTGTAAATTCTTTGTTTTTTCCTACCCCGGTCCAAACTCTCTCTGTTTGCTAACTAGCTAGCAGCCTGTTAGCCGACCGCTCTTTGACGGAGGCGGGCGGACACAGCGCCGCTGACCGGGCTTGTCATGTGTAGAACGGACTCACCGCTCACCGAGCCCGGCCTGACTTCCAAGGGGAGTTGTGTGGAGGTCAGGACGGTTCGGCGGTAAAGGGAGCCCGCTAACCTACAACTGAGGTCCGTTCCTCCGCTCCGGCGACACAGCGGCTAAAGTACACACTTCGCAGTAAGTTGGTGACGTATTCCCGTTAACCCCGCTCCGCCGAGACAGGCCGGGGAAAAAATCAACGCACTTTTACTTGAATAAAACACACGATAGAAAACAGTGTGCGGCGTTAAGAGGCGTTGACTCGCTAATGGAGGATGAAATGCAAAAATCTGACTTACAGTCTCTCCTCTCCGCTCTCCACGGCGGCCATTTTTATTTAAATAAATAATTTTATATTAAAAAAAGCCTCCAAACATCTCTGCTCCCTCCTGCTGCACCCCGCCCCCTCCGGTTACAATTCCATACTACGTCACTGCTCAAACACCGCGAGATCTGTGCGAGGATATGTCAACTCATGCTCATGGGCGGCGTAATCTCGCGAGATGTGGGCCCTCCGACTGAGACGTTCAGGGAACCCTCTGAACTCTAACGCAGCAAACATCTGTTTTTCACACGTTCAAGCTTTGTTTAACTTTAATGATGGTGAACAGACGGAATGGTAGGTAATTCATATTGACAAAACAAATCCTATTTAGAAAGTTAAGTAAGAAAATAAGAGAATATCCACTAAAGTCTATTAAAACATACTGAAAAATATAACGGTTTTAAAATATTATATTCTTTTTTAAAGGTTGGGTATTCACGTTTATGCACGTTTAAGGAAAGCATATTTTAAAGAAATAATTCAAAATTATGTACACACAATTTTAAAAAGATGTTTTGCACCTCTTTTTAAAATATACATATAAGTATACATTTTCGGCGTCTGCATATTGCATCATAAATATGGTGGGAGGAAGTTGGAGAATCCAGAATTTGCGGGGAGAACGTGTAAAACATGCCGAAAAGTCCTCTGGTGGATTTGAACCCAGTGTAACAGTACTGTCTGCTGCACCACCATGCCGCCCAGTTTGTTTTGCGGAGGATCTAGTTTGGTTGGGAATCCTGGATCGGTATTACACTTGCTTCGATGAGAAAATGTTACCAGTATTGGACCAAAGATAACAAGGCAGTCAGAGAATGCAACATCCCGCGACACCCCTAAATTTAAAATTTTACCCTGACCAATGTGTACCTAAAAAGGGATAAAAGTGATAATTTGACCCTGACTTAGTTTTTCAAGATCAAGATTGTGATCCAATTTTCATCCCTTTGCCTCCCTGAATATATAATGCCTTTTGTTTCGTCTTTCTATCTTATCCGGTTCCTGAGATATGTACAAATTTTTTTTACAAGAGTATAAATTTGAACTTGACCTAGTTTTCTCAAGGTCAAGGTCATCATCTCATTTTCATCCCCTTTGCCGCCCGAGTAATGTACTTTTTCTCTTATCTTTCTATGTGCAACAGTTGTGAAGATATTTGGTGGACGGACAGACGGACAAACACAAACACACTGACAATTACAATACAATACATCACCGCTTCGCGGGATGTAACAATACACTGACATGACACTGAACCATGAAACTGAAATTTTTTATACGTAAATTATGTTCTACGAGAGTTTAATGTAGCCGCAAGAGGACACAAGCCAGTGTCTTATTGTGCCGGTCCCAAGCCCGGATAAATACAGAGGGTTGCGTCAGGAAGGGCATCCGGCGTAAAACTTTTGCCAAATCAAAGATGCGAATCAAACCTATGACTTCCATACTGGATCGGTCGAGGCCCGGGTTAACAACGACCACCATCGGCGCTGTTGACCTACAGGGCGCCGGTGGAAAATGGATTACTGTTGGTCAAAGAAGGAGAGGAGGAAAGTGCATTCGCACGAAGAAAGAGAAGAGGAGCGCCAAGACTATAGGACTAAGAGTAGGGAAGTTGAATGTTGGAACTAGGTAGTTGGTTGACGTGATGCAGAGGAGGAAGGTAGACATACTGTGTCCACGAGACCAGGTGGAAAGGTAGCAAGGCTGGAAGTTTAGGAGCAGGGTTCAGGTTGTTCAATCATGGTGTAGATGGGAAGAAAAATTGAGTAGGAGTTATCTTGAAGGAGGAGTTTGTTAGGAATGTCCTGGAGGTAAAAAGAGTGTCGGATAGAGTGATGAGTCTGAAGCTAGAAATAGAAGGTGTGATGTTCAACGTTGTTAGTGGGTATGCTCCACAGGTAGGATGTGAGCTGGAGCAGGAGGAGAAATTCTGGTTGGACTTTGATGAAGTGATGCAGAGCATGCCTAGAAGTGAGAGAGTTGTCATTAGTGCAGACTTCAATGGACATGTTGGTGCAGGTAACAGAGGTGATGAAGAGGTGATAGGCAGGATTGGTATCCAGGAGAGGAATGCAGAAGGACAGATGGTGGTTGAGTTTGCAAAAAGGATGGAAATGGTTTTAGTGAATACTTTCTTCCAGAAGAGGCAGGAACATAGGGTGACCTATAAGAGTGGTGGTAGGAGCACACAGGTAGACTACATCTTGTGTAGACGGTGTAACCTGAAGGAGATCAGTGACTGCAAAGTAGTGGTAGGCGGGAGTGCGGCCAAACAGCATAGGATGGTGGTGTGCAGGATGACTCTGGTGGTGAGGAAGATGAAGAGGGCAAAGGCAGAGCAGAAGACAAAATGGTGGAAGCTAAAAAACGAAGAGTGTTGCATGACTTTTAGGAAGGAGTTAAGACAGGCTCTGGGTGGCAAGGAGGTGCTTCCAGATGACTGTAAAACTACAGCTAATGTGATCAGGGAGACAGGTAGGAGAGTACTTGATGTGTCAACTGGAAGGAAAGTAGATAAGGAGAGTTGGTGGTGGAATGAGGAGGTACAGGAGTGTATACTGAGAAAGAGGTTAGCTAAGAGGAAGTGGGACACTGAGAGGACTGAGGAGAGTAGACAGGAGTACAGGGAGATGCAGCGTAAGGTGAATGTAGAGGTAGCAAAGGCCAAACAAGAAGCTTATGATGACTTGTATGCTAGGTTGGACAGTAAAGAGGGAGAGACTGATCTATACAGGTTGGCAAGACAGAGAGATTGAGATGGGAAGGACGTGCAGCAGGTTAGGGTGATTAAGGATAGGGATGGAAGTCTATTGACAGGTGCCAGTAGTGTGATGGGAAGATAGAAAGAGTACTTTGAACGTGAGTTGATGAAAGTGGAAAATGAGAGAGAACAAAGACTAGAAGAGGTGACTATTGTGGACCAGGATGTAGCAAAGATTAGTCAGGATGAAGTGAGGAGGGCACTGAAGAGGATGAAGAGTGGAAAAGCAGTCGGTCTTGATGATATACCTGTGGAGGTTTGGAAGTGTCTAGGAGAGGTGGCAGTAGAGTTTCTGACTGGGTTGTTCAACAGGATCTTAGATAGTGAGAAGATGCCTGAGGAATGGAGGAGAAATGTGCTGGTGCCCATTTTAAAGAACAAGGGAGATGTGCAGAGTTGTGGCAACTACAGAGGAATAAAGCTGATGAGCCATACAATGAAGTTATGGGAAAGAGTAGTGGAAGCTACACTAAGGGCAGAAGTGAACATTTGTGAGCAGCAGTATGGTTTCATGCCAAAAAAGAGTACTACAGATGCAGTATTTTCTTTGAGGATGTTGATAGAAAAGTACAGAGAAGGCCAGAGGGAGCTGCATTGTGTTTTTGTAGATCTGAAGATAACTCATGGCAGGGTGCCCAGAGAGGAACTGTGGTATTCTATGAGTAAGTCTGGAGTGGCAGAGAAGAATGTTAGAGCGGTGCAGGACATGTATGAGGACTGTAAGACAGTGGTGAGGTGTGCTGTAGGTGTGACAGAGGAGTTCAAGGTGGAGGTGGGACTGCATCAGGGATCAGCTCTGAGCCCCTTCTTGTTCGCTATGGTGATGGACAGGCTGACAGACGAGGTTAGACAGGAATCTCCATGGACTATGATGTTTGCAGATGACATTGTGATCTGTACTGAGAGCAGGGAACAGGTGGAGGAGAAGCTAGAGAGGTGGAGGTTTGTCCTGGAAAGGAGAGGAATGAAGGTTAGCCGCAGTAAGACAGAATACATGTGTGTGAATGAGAGGGACCCAAGTGGAAGAGTGAGGTTACAGGGAGAAGAGATCAAGAAGGTGGAGGATTTTAAGTACTTAGGGTCAACAGTCCAGAGCAATGGAGAGTCTGGAAAAGAGGTGAAGAAGCGTGTACAGGCAGGATGGAACGGGTGGAGGAAAGTGTCAGGTGTGATGTGTGATAGAAGAGTTTCAGCTAAAATGAAAGGAAAGGTGTACAAAACTGTGGTGAGACCAGCGATGTTGTTTGGTCTAGAGACAGTGTCACTGAGGAAAAGACAGGAGACAGAGCTGGAGGTAGCAGAGATGAAGATGCTGAGGTTCTCTCTGGGAGTGACCAGGAAGGATAGGATCAGGAATGAGTACGTCAGAGGGACAGCACATGTTATAGGTTTTGGAGAATAAGTCAGAGAGGCCAGACTGAGATAGTTTAGACATGTCCAGAGGAGAGATAGTGAATATATTGGTAGAAGGATGCAGAGTTTTGAACTGCCAGGCCGGAGGCCTAGAGGAAGACCAAAGAGGAGGTTTATGGATGTAGTGAAAGAGGACATGAAGGTACTGTAGTTGGTGTGAGAGAAGAGGATGCAAAGGACAGGGCTAGATGGAGGCAATTGATTTGCTGTGGCGACCCCTGAAGGGAAAAGCCGAAAGGAAAAGAAGATGTTCTAGGGGTGTTTCTACTAAATTAAATAGATAGATAGATAGATAGATAGATAGATAGATAGATAGATAGATAGATAGATAGATAGATAGATAGATAGATAGATAGATAGATAGATAGATAGATAGATAGATAGATAGATAGATAGATACTTTATTAATCCCGGAGGAAATTGCATATATCCACTGCTCAGGCATTACTTAACAAATAATACTGGATAAACACCAGGAGAAAAGGAAACACTGACATCACAGGACATGCCACAAGACATACATTACACTAACAGACAGGCACATGCAGCACTAACAGGACTTATATACTAAACTATAACTAAAAATATAAACAGTATAAAATTTAAAAATATTACAGTATTAAAATATAAACAGTATAAAATAAAATCTAAACAGTATAAAATTGAATTAAAATATAAAAACAGTATAAAAAGTAAATAAATAAATTTTATATATATATATATACAACAGTATAAAATTAAATTTAAATTAAATTAAATGACAGCAATTGAACATCAAATAAAAATTCTAGAGGACTGACGTTTAGTCTATTAAACCGTTATATGGAAAACAGAAAAATGTTAATAATAGATAAACATTTACCTGTATTTTAACTCCACAGACCTCCGCTGATTCAGGACGATCTGAAGCTGGTATCTCTGCTTCATATGGCAAAAAAAAAAAAAACAGAGCAGTGATTTCCTCATAGTGACGTCATAATATTGTGTGCGTGAGAGCAGAGCATAATGATACACCATAACACAAACTGGAAAGCAGATGTTGTGCACACTCATGACCATTATTTCCTATATTGTGAAACATTATGGTTCCTCTGTTCCTCTGTTCGTGGTTTTAGGTGTCATCTTTCTTTCATGACCCTTAAACGATGCAATGACATCATACGTTTCTCCGTTAAAAGTTTAAGAGTTTTCTTATTTGTACTGTTTGTACATGTTCACAGTTTTCTGTTCTTAAGAAATAAAAAGTTTGTCCAAAACTTAAAACTTGTGTGTTTGTACTTGCCTTTATTGAATGAACTTTATTTTTTTATTTTCTTCCATGTTATGTCCCGTTTTTTTTAACTCTTGCTCGACAAATAAAAACTTAACGAGCTTCGCATGACGTCACACTGCGGCTTTTATTTTGGTGGGTACTTTTCAACCAAAGCTCTTATTGCATTGGACTTGACTGCGCAGAAGCGGAAGCAGCGGAGCGGTGAAGTACGTGATTCGGCTGGGAGTGTTTGTCAAACTTCAGGCGTACCTGTCTGCTCTGTGGCGGTGGACCGGGCAGCTCCGTGTCCCGGTCTCAACAGACCCAGTTCACCTGTTAGCTTCAGAAAAATGTCGCTCAGGGACCGGGACGGACCGTTTCTTTACGACTTGCCGCCTGCCGTCCTGTGGGACTTCTGCCAGGTCATGGACGGACTGTCGGACCGGGACTGGACCCGCTTCGGTGAGTCAGTTCCCGAACCAGGATTAGGTCTGCTGCTGGCTAACATGACCACATCAACGGGGGTCTGTCTGCGTGTTCTTTTACTTACCTGTTTGCTTTTGTTTATTTACCTGTCTGATTACCTGAGTACTATTTCTTGAAAGAGCTTTATTGAATAAGTCAGACTTATTCTGACAGACTTTCTCATTTTCACTTGATTTGGTTCTATAAAGTCAGGTCGTGATGGTTTTAAGGTCAGTACCCATGGGAACTGTTTGTTTTTTATCAACTCTGTTTACTACTATTAAACATTAAATACAGTCTGGTTATATTGTTGGGTTAGGGTTAGTTCCTATCCAGTCTAGTCCCTGTTGCGGGGCCCCAGGTGACAGGAGGGGTTCTGGTTTGGGTTGATGTTCTGATTGGTCTCACTCAGCCGGTGTTCTGAGGAGAACCAGGAGGTTGTGTCCGTATGGATGCTGTCTGGTTCGTGGTCTGCTTGGGGTCTGGTGGTCACATGAGGTCGTGGGATGAGCTGCTCTTCCTGTAGAGTTTGGACCGGCTGGGGTCTTTTTTTAACGGATGGACTGTGGTGGTGGGACAAGGAGGGACGTTTTCCCTGGGACATAGTTCGTGAACCGGTTGCTGTTGATCTTCTGTCGTAGCCTCCGAGGTCCTCCAGGATCAAACCGCCATCCGATTGGCTCTGAGAAGAGAGACGCGGACGGACTGGGTGATGAACCAATGGGAGAACAGGAAGGGTCGCGTCAAAGATCTGGTGCACCTGTTGGAGCATCTGCAGCTGCTCCGCCCTCGCGACATCATTCTGGCATGTGAGTTTCCTGACCTCCGATGACGTCTGATGACCTTTGATACACCTGCTGACTTTTTCTCTTTGCAGGGGTGTCCAATCAGACACCTGCCTTCCCTTTTCCTCCTCCTGTTGCTGCTGCTGCTGCTGCGCATCCTCCTCAGTCCAGGTTTGACCCCCCTCCCAAATTAGGTCTTGCCCCATCCACATTGCTCGCCTGGAATGTGACCGCAACAGGTAACACACACACACACACACAGATATTTTCCTGACTAATGTGATGATAAATTTTTTTTTTTTAATTATAATTTCCAATTTTAAGTTGATAAAGGAGGAGGAAGACCCCTCCCCAGACCGGCCCCACCCCCCTCCAGTCTGCAGTCTGACATCGGCCAATCGGTACAGGTACCCCAGGTAGTACACACAAACACACACACACACACACACTTAAATGTTGTCTAGACTGATTTAATAACAGCCATGATGATGTCATCCCTCAGCCCCCCCCAGAGTGCAGCGGGGGGGTGATGTGCTGGTCATATGAGGAGGTGCGAGCAGGGACACAGGGCTTCTCCCCCTCCCTGCAGGTGGGCGAGGGGGGGTTTGGTGTCGTGTACAGAGTGACCATGAGGAACACCGACTGCGCTGTCAAGAGACTCAAAGAGGTCAGCCAATCACAACATAGTTCAGACACAATATCCTGAGAGCAGCTTCAAATCGCTGGTCGTAGCTAACGTTAGCTTATCAGCTGTCATTGCTAACGATAGTATTAATATTAGCTGTCAAAGCTAAAGGTAGCTAATTTAACACAGAAGCATCACAAATGAACATAAGAGATATATGAGATAAAATGTAGCTAATGTTAGCTAACATTAGGGATGACAGCTAATGTAAGGTATTACAACTGATGTGAGTGATTGGGCAGTGATTTTTGTGTGTGTGTGTGTGTGTGTGGCTGACAGGAAGTGGATTGTGATTGGTCCATGTTGTTGTTGTAGGACTCCCTCCTGGATTTGTCCCTGCTGAGGGAGAGCTTTAAGACCGAAGTGGACCAACTGTCAAAGTGAGCGTCTGCCACCACACACAGAACATCTAGTCCACTTCCTGTGGACTATGGAATCATGGGATTCTGTTCTTCATGTTCAGGTTCAGACATCCAAACATCATAGAACTGCTGGGTTTCAGTGAAGGACAAGGATCAGTTTGTCTCATCTACAGCTACATGGAAAACCAATCGCTGGAGGATCAGCTGCACAACGTAAACACAATTCATACATACTCTGATATAAACACACACAGATGTGTGTGTGTGTTTGTGTTTTTATTAGTTGTGTGTGTTTCCAGGGCCGTGGCTTCCTGTCCTGGTCTCAGAGAGTAGACATCATTAAAGGAGCATCAACAGCTCTGCAATTCCTTCACTGTCCACCAGAGGGACAAACGGCACTGGTCCATGGAGACGTGAAGAGGTCAGCTGAATGTCTGTCGAGAAAGGAATCACACTGTTGATTATAACAGATTATGTCCAGTGATCTTTAAATCCTTGAAACTGCACATGTGACTGGATCAGTGAAGGGTTGCGTGATGGTGCTGAGCTGAGCGCCATCTCTCTTTCCCCGCAGCTCAAACATCCTGCTGGACCGTCACCTGGTGGCGAAGCTAGCAGACTTCGGTCTGGCTCGCTGTGCGTCTCGCTGCTCGTCGGGACACTCGATGTCTCAAACGGCGTCGGTGGGGAAAACATCGCATGTTAGAGGAACGCTGCCATACCTTCCTGAAGACTACCTGCGGAACCGACGGCTCGGGCCCGCCGTGGACGTCTACAGCTTTGGAGTGGTGAGACACCTCAATGGAACTGGACCCTGGTTCTGATCCTAGTCCAGATCATCCCATCTACACGTGACCGTTGTTCTAACCCCAGTCCTGAACATGACTCATCTGGTTTTCTAGCTAGCGCTGACCTCATCTCTTGTTTCTGTTGTTCACCAGTCAGTGATGTCACATGTTTTTGTTTCAGGTGTTGTTGGAGGTTCTGACTGGACGTCGAGCTCTGGAGAAAGATGGGAAGTCAGAAGAAAGATACTTGGTAGAGCACGAACGCACGCACGCACGCACACACACACACACACACACACACACACACACACACACCTTCATCTTAGAAGAAAAATCAGTGTTATCTGATCACGTCCTCAAAGATTTAAAACACGTTCCTGGTTCAGTCCTGACGTTCTGGCTCTGTTTGTGATTGTTTAGAAGAACTTGGGGGATGAAGTTGAGGAAAGTCCAGGCGGTTCATCTGCAGCGTCTTGGAGGAAACATCTGGATCAGCGGCTGATCACAGGTCAGTCTGCAGAACCCTCCGGCTGGATGGAGACGGTGGCTCTGGCCTGCAGGTGTCTGGACAAGCATGGGAGGAAGAGGCCGGCCATGACAAAGGTCAGCCTGTGTTTCTGTTTGTCGTCACATTTTACACCTTTGGATCCGACAGGGAGGAGGGAGGGTAGACACATGCTCATTCCTAGGGTAAGGTGAGACACACCTGGTTTGTAGAGGGTTTGTACCTGTGACTAATTCAGGGATGAAAACAAACCCTCCTCTCCTTTCAGGTGTTCGACAAACTTCAGGACGTGGACAACATTGTAAAGAAGACCAGCTCCTGCTTCCCCACTCAGTCCTCACCCAGACAACCCCACCCACACCCACTGGACTCCAGTGTTGAAGCTCTCACTCAACAACTGTCCAAACTGGAACCCCTGGAAGACACCTACAAGTCCTCCCAGTCGTCATCGTCCTCTTCCTTCTGCTTCCTCAACCCTCCTCACCCCCTACTTTCCTCCTCGTCCTCCTCTACCTCTTCCTCCACCTTCCATTCAGTGTTTGCTGGCCCCTGTGAAACTGATGAGAGCAGAGGCTTCTCCCAGTACGACCTCCAGTTCAAATCGAATGGAACCAGTTCCAGATCTCTGTCTCCATCTGCCAGAGTCCAAATTCATGGCCCAACTGGTACAGCAGACTCCCAGTCCAGCCACCCATCTGTCCCTACTGAGGACCAGTACAACACCCCCTCCCCAAATGACAGCACCAATGACAGTAGAGGGCAGATGGGAACAGGAGTCACAGCAGGAGTCTGTGGCATCCCAGAATCTCTCTCCCCTGTAGAGTTATTACGCTCATCGTCCACGAGACCCTCAGGTATGGAAGCACTGAAAGACCAGACCAGTTTTTAGCTGGTTCCTGGTTCGGGTTGCAGAACCTGCATGTTTTCATCCTGATCCTTTAGTCTCAGTCCACAGGAGGTTGATAGGATCAGTATCTGATAAAAAAAAACCCATTTGGACTGATTCAGAATGCAGCTCTGTAGAAAGTTTCAGTTTAAGGAAAGTGTCCGGACGTGGATCTTGTTCTAATTGGCTGATTTATTTTGAACCACGCACACCAGGCCAGGCTTCTGACCTGTTTAAAGTTTGACAATGGGTAGAGATAGTTTTATGCTGAAGACTGAGCGCCAAATACCCTGAAGAACCTTCAGTCGAACCAGCCATTTAGATAGTTCTGTTAGGTGAACACAGACGGTGTTCCGTCCCTAATAATGAATCCTTTCAATGCTGGCGTCAGGGATCAATAATTCAAAGATAGTTTCCTTCTGCTCTTGAGCCAGGGACCATTTTGGGTCTGGACCACTCAGAAACCGGTGACCCCAGTACAGTTCTGCTGCGTCGGTTGCGGTCTGGAGTTACTTCTAGATCTGGGGTCTTATTTCCTGTCTGTATTCCTGTCCCACCAGGTGGAGGAAGCAGCTGTGAGGAGTCAAGGGGACCGGAGGAGAGTGACGACCTTGATTTTCTTCCTCCTTCTGAAAACGACTGATCGGTCCAGCCCAGACTGGTTGACTGGTAGAGCAGGTCATTCGACCAGTAAAGGACCTGAGACGGCCAAGGAGGACCAGTTCTTCCAGCACGAGTCAAACATTTTACTCACTGAGAAACACCTGAAGTATGACGTCATAGTCTCGATGACATCACAACAGCTTGCGAGGTCAGACCGTTTCCTCACATCTGATCTCACCTGCAAACCTTCGTTGTTTCTAGTTTTCACGGATTGTAAAATATGAATGTGTCATTTTTGCATTTCTCAGTTCTTAGGATGTATTTCATATTTTTGTTGTTTTTCACATGATATCCATATTTAACTAGCTTTATTAATATGATTCATTTTAATGATCATTGTTTGACTGTGAAAAAGAAAATCTTGTGACCAATGACCAAAAGTGTTTGATCGCCTACTAAATAAAATATTAAATCAGTTTTTATTTTCATGGGTTTTCACTCACAGTAACCTGCGAACACTCGAGGTCGGGAACAAGACCTGGACATACTTAAACACAAGCAGTCATTTAGGGTTGGGGTTGGTTTTAATCAAAGGGACTTATGGACCACTGAGAGAGCTTCTATACATTTAGCATTGATACAACATATTTGTTAATTTTATTTGGATCTTCTGTTGCCACTAAACATATGACACATTATTTACGTGGTTCTTATTGTAGTTCTACATCAGTGGTTCTGGGTCCCTGATTAATTGAGGTTGAATGCTGGCAAAATCAGAGAGATGATGTTCGGCTTCAGGAAGAAGAGGAGTACGCCACAACCAATACACATCCTGGGAGAGGTTGTACAGGAGGTGGAGGACTACAAGTACCTGGGCATGAAGTTTAACAACAGATTGGACTGGAAATCCAACACAGACGCTGTCTACAAGAAGGGGATGAACAGACTCTACTTCCTGAGGAAGCTGAGATCCTTCAGTGTATGCAGTAAGATATTGAAGATATTCTGTCTGTTGTGGCCAGTGTGCTCTTCATGGCGTGGTCTGCTGGGGGAGCAGCTGCGGAGCCAGCGATACCAACAGACTACACAAGCTGATCAGGAAGGCTGGCTCTGTGATTGCCTTTCAGTAAGTCCTGTGTATTGCCACAGAGGTCCACACCTATTAACAACTTTATACTTGCCATGCTAGGGTATTATTATTGTTGTTAATATTTTTATTATTCCCTTTCCCCTTACATCTTAATTTTTTTTCAATCTATATTTTCCCCGTTTCTGTTTCTTCTGTGTGTCTGAATGCTGCTGCAACATTCAATCTTCCCAGTTTCAAATATAAAGTATATCTTAACTGTTTCTTATACTGGTCTGTCATATGACTAGAAGAAGAAGTACACTTTATTGATCCCCATAGGAAAATTATTATGTTTTCACTCATGGGTAGTAATCATGTATATATGTTATTTTTAGTACAGGCCCCTATGTAGCTCTCAATATTTTGTTTGTGACTACAATTTAATTGCTTGTCGAGAGTAACACCCCATCAACATCCATATTGTGTATTTATATATGAAAAAATATGTAAGTTTAATAGTTATTCTATTTGTAGAATAACTATAAAACTAATAGTGAGAATGTAATCCAGATTCTTGGGGCAGGTTTCCCTGAGCTGGAAACTGCATAATGACAGGTATATAATCGGGGGACTGTATCAATATTATGGAGACACTTAACTATTTATTTGTCTTATTGATCTGAGTGCTGCTGTGTGATTCTATCTGAATTGTCCAGTTCCATAAAACATGGAAAGTAAATAAATTTGTTTAAATACAAGTAAGTGTTGTTTGTGTTTGTCCTCCAGGCGGCGCTGTTAACAGCCAGGGACTCTGAGAAAGATGGCGTCTTCCTGAACGGCATGAGAAGATGTACATATGTTGTTTATTCACGTTTAAGTTGTCTGGATTTATTCGTTTTAGTTTAGCACCGATACTCAGAATTTGGCCATAACATACACCATTCACCAGTAAGTATTGTGTAAAGGATAAAACGCTACTCGCTATTTTTACTCATTATTGCAGCGGCTAACGGTCCTCCTGTGCCGCCATGTTTGTTGATGGCAGGGACTTCTCGCTTCGCCAATGCAAAACAAACATTAGCACTAGTCGCTTCATTAATAAAAGCAATTTTTGCCAATTCATTCCCACTGTTGCGTTTGATTGTGCCACGTTTGTCATACAGAGAACAAAACGTCGGTTCGGTTTTATAATTTCCTTTCTCGTCACCGAGCTGCTAATCAATACTAACAATAGCAGCGCTTCTTCACCCACAAATGCTAAGTAGCCTTTTAGAAGCGCTAGCGTGGAAGAGTGGTATTGAAAGTAGACATATAAACCTCACTAAAATAGAGATTCGTTAACTAGTTACAGTAACTTATCGATAATACGTGTATGCACAAAACAGGAAGGCGGGTTATTTAAGGAGCCCACAGAGCTAAACGTGAACAAGCGTTAGCCTAGCATCATTTTCGCTGTGTTCATAAACCCTTAACCCTGAGGCGAGTTGGCCGATATTTTCGTGGCTGCTAAAGAATCACAGCGTTCTTTCCATGTTTGGTTTTATTAATCAAACTACATTTTAAATGGGGAAAAAAAATGAATAAAATACGTGAGTGATGTTCTGTGTCAGCTTGCTGTTTGTTAGCCATTAAACTTGGTGTTTCATCTGTTTTAACCAGCAAGTTCTGTCGCTGTTATGCAGGGTGATTGAATGTTAACACGTGTAAGTTAGAAGATCAAAAGATCATGAATGGTTAAATATCGAGAAGAAAACGCGATTTGCCTTAAGCAAATCACCCGCAGTTTTATTTATCGTTTACGATCTCTCGTATAAGTGTTTGCCGATATTAGCATGGCTACTGCTAGCTAGCAGTAAACAACACTAGGTATTCATGATGCAGCTGTGTTCCTGTGGCGACTCGGCGGGGAGTTAGCCTCTTAGCCTCTACCATTTCCAACAGTTGCTGTGCTGCTTGCTGTTAGCATCAAGATGGCGGCTTCCTTCCTGATCCACAAACCCCTGCTCTGCGTACCTACCAATGGCTTTTTTTGCATCGAATGTAATCTTAGCGGGTGCATGGAACTGTAGACCACAGTGATCACCCAGAGCTGGGTCTGTTTGTTTACTTCTGTTCGTCTGAGAAGCTACCGGCGGCTTTCTACCGACCCTACGCGGCGCTCACCAGGCTAAAATGGCGGACTAGCTACTGCAGGCTCCGGGCCGGCTAGCATCACATTGACACATTGCGGATTGTAACCAGAGGAGCAGATTTTATTTCTGATACGAAACTGCTCAAAATTTCTGCCTCCGAAACGATCTGATCACATTCTCGGCTGAAATATTCAAATCCCGTTTAGAAGGCCTGCTAGCTGCATAGTGGCTAAACCCATGTAGCCGGCTACTTAGCATAATCGTGCTAACCCTGAACCACAACCAGTGAGTACATTTCTAACAACCTGTGATTGAATTTGGATATTTCCTTCCTCATTGAGGACCGACAACGTGAACGGGAGTATCATGACAACAGAACAAACAGGTCCCTCAGTGCTCCAACCCCGATGGAAGCGAGTCCTGGGCTGGACCGGCCCAGTTCCGCGGCCCCGACATGGACACAGAGCCGTGACGATCAAGGAGCTAATGGTGGTGTTTGGCGGAGGGAACGAGGGGATCGTGGATGAGCTGCACGTCTACAATACAGGTACTGCTCAGCTGGTGATCCATGTCTTTATTCAGTATAAAGTTAAGGACATTATGTCACGCTATGAAGTGACAATAGATGTGTTATGTAAGATTGTGTTGGAGCTAACTGTAAATAGCCTCTTAGCATTACCTTCACGTCTGATAACACCCTGTTAGATTAGCTTCCACATGATAACGCGCTAGCGTCTGCGTCCTATGCTAAAGGCTAGTGTAACCCTAACCGCTAAGCTAACTGAACAAGTGTGGGACGCGCTGAAAAATGGCGCGTTTTTACTGAAAACATTGGGGACGTCACAGGGACACGCCCCTTTCTGCTGCTGCGGATATGAAGGAAAAAGCGCCCAAAACTTTAATAATAAACGTTTATCGGCATCATTATGGATCTAATTTGATGTTTAACTTGATTTAATTTAAGAATTAAATCATTTAATTGAAGTTTTGTTTATTGTTTTTTGGTTCACAAAAAATTAAAGAAGAATATCAAATGATTTTTGTGAAAAAATTTTTTTTAATTATCATACTTGTATAGTTAAAAAATGACTTCACTGTTGTTGAGTTTCCATAGCTTAACACACTGTTAACGTCATCAGGTCAGCTGATCATTCAAAGCACAGAGTGTGATATAAAGGTCTGTCATGGAGGAAGTATGTGTGCTTTTTGTGTTTGTTTCTGCTTGTAAAATGAGGACATGCTGTTTTCTCCCCCCACAGCTACCAACCAATGGTTCATCCCAGCTGTGCGGGGGGATATCCCACCCGGCTGCGCCGCCTATGGCTTTGTGTGTGATGGGACGAGGCTGTTGGTGTTTGGAGGGATGGTGGAATACGGCAAATACAGCAACGACCTCTACGAGCTGCAGGTCGGTGATGTCACGAAATGGGGTGGGGCCTCAGGGCGCCGATAATGAATTTAAAGTTAGGATGGCAAAGACCGTCCTAACAGAAATATGTTGAGTGACAGATCCACTCCCATCCTAAGATCATATATGAAGTGTCGATGTCCCCTTCAGGCAAGTCGTTGGGAGTGGAAGTGCCTGAAGGCCAAGGCTCCAAAGAAGGGCCCGCCCCCCTGCCCCCGCCTCGGACACAGCTTCTCCCTGATTGGCAATTCTTGCTACCTGTTTGGAGGACTAGCCAATGACAGTGAAGATCCCAAGAACAATATCCCCAGGTAGGAACTGTTTTTTTTTTTTTTTTTTTTCTAGAGTGCAGAAAGTTCAGGTTTAACATGGTGATACACCTTGTCCTGTCAGGTACCTGAATGATCTGTACTGTCTGGAGCTGAGGCCTGGCTCCAGTGTGGTGGGCTGGGAGATCCCTGTGACATCAGGTCAGCCGCCGCCGCCCAGAGAGAGTCACACAGCTGTGGTGACAAGCGGTCGCGCTGCCAACAGGCTGATCATCTATGGAGGGATGAGCGGCTGCAGACTCGGGGACCTGTGGGTGCTCGACATAGGTGAGACAATCAGAGATGGCAGCTAATGTGTCCCATGTTTTCACCTCTGCTGCTACAGTTATGTGATGAAATTGCAATGTTTCACCAATACATGAGACACTAAACCTTAGATTGGTTCCTGTTCTGATGATGTCACAGATTCTCTGATGTGGAGCAAACCTTCCCTCGGTGGGATTTCTCCCCTCCCTCGAAGTCTACATTCAGCAACTACCATCAAGAATAAGTAACACTGCCAGCCTCTAATATAACATATAAATAACATATAAATAACACACATGTTGTTAATGGATGTGTTAGTGTGTGATGTCCTGAACTCTCACCCGTCTGCAGGATGTACGTGTTCGGGGGATGGGTCCCTCTGGTGATGGATGATGTCAAGGTGGCGACACATGAAAAGGAATGGAAGTGTACCAACACACTGGCCTGTCTCAACCTCGGTATAGGCACACACACATGCACACATGAACGTGCACAGACACACACACACACACACACACACCTGTCTGACCACCTGTCTGTCTGTAGAGACGATGTGTTGGGAGACAGTCCTGATGGACAGCCTGGAGGAGAACCTCCCCAGAGCTCGCGCGGGTCACTGCAGCGTGGCCATCAACTCCAGACTCTACATCTGGAGCGGTAGAGACGGATACAGGAAGGCCTGGAACAACCAGGTGTGCTGCAAGGACCTCTGGTACCTGGAGACAGGTAGTGCTGATGTCATCAACTGAGTGTCTGAGGAATGAATGGACACCAGACACAGGTCACCTGGTCAACAGGGTAACACCTGTCTGTCTGCTCTGATGTTACCTGTCTCACTGACCGTGTCTCATTCGTCCTCAGAGCGTCCCTGCGCTCCTTCCCGGGTGCAACTGGTCCGGGCCAACACGTCGTCTCTGGAGGTGAGCTGGGGGCCGTCGCAGACCGCCGACACCTACCTGCTGCAGGTGCAGAAGTACGACATTCCCGCCGCATCGGCAGCCACTCCCACTGCCTCTGGCCACGCCCCCACCGCTGCAGCTGGAGGTAGTTTCCAGAAGAGCCCCGCTCCTGCCGCTATGACACCAGCCAACCAGACTGTCCCATTGTCTGGCATCACTCTCGTCCCCTCCCCCACATCCTCTATACCTGGCATCCCATTGGCTACTGCTGCCAAAGCACCTGGTAGGTTTACACATCTGTTCAGGTAGGATGAAAGTTGAAAGGGCCATATATATTAATTAATGGGCTCTGTGTGTGTGTGTGTGTGTGTGTGTGTGTGTGTGTGTGTGTGTGTGTGTGTGTGTGTGTGTGTGTGTGTGTGTGTGTGTGTGTGTGTGTGTGTGTGTGTGTGCGCAGCAATCCTCAGAGTATCAGCTGCTCCGAATACAACAGGCGGAGCCTCCATTGTCACAGTGAGACAGGCCTTGCCAAAGTCTCCGGTTGCCGTGTCGACTCTTCCTGCAGGTGTTCGCATGGTGGTACCTGCTCAGGCCAGTCAGGGGACGGTAAGGAGAACTTTTCGACCCCTTTCCTCAACTCGGTGTTCATTTGTGTTTTTCTAGAGTTGTGATTTAAGTTCTGAACTCTAGAGGTGATCACCGCGCCAAAGCAGCATTTGCGTTGTGATAATGTGGTTGTCAGCCATTTAACCCTGGTTTCACAACTGCTTCCTGCTTTCAGCCGATAGGCAGCAGTCCTCAGATGAGCGGCATGGCGGCGTTGGCAGCAGCAGCTGCAGCGACTCAGAAGATTCCCCCGCCCACAGCGACGGTGCTGAACGTCCCCGCTGGAGCAACAATCGTCAAGACGGTGGCTGTTAGCCCAGGATCCAGCAGCCTGCCAGTCAAAGTGGCCTCTCCGATTACTATGGTATGGACAGAACACAGCTGTGGTGCTGGTAGTGATGTCAGGGAACTATTACTACATAATGTTTACAATCAGATTTATTGATCAAGGAACAGGTCTTTACAGATACTTAAGACCAAGTCCAGATAATTATCTCTCAATATAATATGAGTAATATATATATAATATCTACAGGAAATGGTTGTCTTGGTTTCCTATATAATACTATAAGTATTATAAGTGGTTCTGGAGAACTTTCGGTCTGACCTGCTTCCTCTTTCGTGGTGAAACAACTTTTCGTTAAACCATTTCAATCCATAAGGTTTAGACTCTGGCATTAGCATGTTTGATGGTAAACGTCTGCCCTCTCTGCGTCAGGTGACCAACCCGGCCACTCGTATGCTGAAAACTGCTGCTGCTCAATTGGGTGGAACTTCAGTAGTCTCCTCCCCTGGGACCCCCAGCCGACCAATCATCACAGTCCATAAGTCCGGGACGGTGACGGTGTCCCAGCAAGCTCAGGTGGTCACCACAGTGGTGGGTGGAGTTACTAAGACCATCACGCTCGTGAACAGTCCACTCAGTGTGGGAGGAGGCGGCACTCTGGTGAGTGATGTTAACTTCTGAGCTACCTATATTATATAAATTGTCTCATAAATTTTAATGCTCATATCAAAAATACGGTTAAAAGTGGATTTTATCATCTAAAGAACATTGCCAGGGTAAGACCATTTTTATCTCGAACCAATACAGAGACACTAATGCATGCTTTTATTACTTGTAGAATTGATTACTGCAACGCTCTTCTTTCTGGTCTTTCCAAAAAAAGCACTACTCCATTACAACATCTACAAAACTCAGCTGCATAAATTCTGACGAGGACCAGAAAGAGAGCACACATTACACAAATTTTTAAGTCTCTGCACTGGTTACCTGTACGCTTCAGAATCGATTTTAAGATCCTTTTAATGGTTTTTAAATCTCTTAATGGTCTTGGTCCTAATAATTTTATCTGATTTGCTTTTAACATATACACCCTCTAGATCTCTCAGGTCTTCAGGCACTGCTCTTTTAATTACTCCAAAAGTTTTAACTGAAACATATGGGGAGGCCTCCTTTTACCACTACGGCCCACGTTTGTGGAACAGCTTGCCTGAGGACCTGAGGAAAACAAAGTCTGTGGACATTTTCAAAAGCAAACTTAAGACCCACCTTTTTAACTTGGCTTTTAACTGAAAATATATTTATCTTTTTATTTATTTATTTTCTTTAGAATAATACTTTTAACTTTTAGTCTACCTTGTGTGTGTGTTGGGGATGAGGGGCGGATTTTTCCTTTGTGAACTGTTTTTATTTTGTTTTTATGTAAAGCACTTTGGGCTACACACTCTGTATGAAAAGTGCTTTATAAATGAAGTTTGATTGATTGATTGATTGATTGATTGATTAGCCTGCTGGTGAAGCTAACTCCTGCACTAGGCTATTGGAGAAGCTAACATTGATATTAGCCTTATATTGATATTAGTCTTGACCTCTAGCTCGCCAATCACAAATGAAATAAGGTGGCGGTTGTCATGGACTCAGACCATCTTGTATGAACAATTTATGAACAAAATGTTTTTGATGTCATCAAGGAACTTTGTAGTTTACCGGGTGACATCACTCCTCTGTCTGTTTCAGCTGAGTAGCCTTGGTAACCTGGGGAAGGTGGTGTCAATGGTTCAGACCAAGCCTGTTCAGAGTGGAGGGATTACTGTTCAGGCTGGGAGCAGTCCAGTAACTCAGATCCTGCAGGTACTGTATATGGAAACCACCCCCACCCCACCCCATGACGACACCTGAAAGAGATATTAACACCCTCCTCGTTTTTTGTCAGACAAAGGGTGCCCTCCCAGCTGGGACCATCTTGAAGTTAGTGACGTCAGCAGAAGGTAAACAGACCACCATCCTCAGCAGCGCACAGGCCGGATCCACATCAGCCAAGTCCACCATCCTGGGCATCTCCCCAGGACCCTCCAAACCCGGGACCACCATCATCAAGACCATCCCAGTGTCTGCTCTGCAGGGGGTGACAGGTACAGATGAACGCACACTCGTGCACCTGAGCTTCTCTGTGTCATAACGGTTGACTGAGTGAAGCTCCTCCCCTCCAGGTGCTAACAGTCCAATCACCATCCTCGCCAACAAGCTGATGACACCAGGGGGCGCTGGGAAAATCGTTACCACAGTCCCCAAAATCACTGCAGCTGCTGGCCAGCAGGGCCTCACACAGGTGACATTCAGACATCACACCTGGGTCATGAAACAACCCATAATCCCACTTGGTATGATCATGTGATCACCTCACTTGTTTCTGTGTCCAGGTGGTGTTGAAGGGTGCTCCGGGAACACCTGGTACCATTCTCAGGACTGTCCCCATGGGTGGAGTCAGACTGGTGTCACCTGTCACCAAAAAGCCCACAGTCGCAACGCTGGTCGTCAAGACAACCACAGGTAAACGGTGATGGCATGGACTTTGGCTGTAGCTCACCCACTGTGAGTCAACATCCATCAGTATGTTGTTTTTTGCAGGTATGTCCACTGCTTCTTTGGCCACGCCCGTCACCACCATGGCAACCATCGCTACTCTGACCAGCCAGGTTGCCACAGCAACTGCTGGAGCAGCAGCATCAGGTCCCAAACAGGTGAAGAGACTGACTAGCATTCTTGTGGGGCTGCTGTTAGGTTTGTGTGCAGTGCGTTAGTAACGCCGCCTGTGTCTTCAGGTGACTTTGATCACGACTCCCAGCGGTGCTGAGGCTCAGCCGCTGGTCCAGGATCTGCCCGTCACCATCATGGCTTCTCCTACATCAGAAGAACCTACAAGTAGTACAACAACTACTACTACTACAGGAGAGGCAGGAGATGCTGCAGCTACAGGTACAGAAATATACTAACATAGATAGATGTACACCTACATAGACAACCGATCGTTCTACCTTCATTATGTATGCTGATGATGTCACTGCAGTGACACTGGTATGCTCCAACCCACCATGTGAGACCCATGAGACCGGAACCACCAACACCGCCACCACAGCAGGAGCTGGGGGAGTCAGACAGGTGAGACGGGACACAAGTGGTCAGTGATTGGTTGAAGCTGCGCGACACTGAGCTCTGAGAATTAATCCTCCAGGTGTGTTCCAACCCACCGTGTGAGACACATGAAACCGGGACCACCAACACCACCACCACAGCAGGAGCTGGGGGAGTCAGACAGGTGAGACGGGACACAAGTGATCACCTATCTCTATTGTATTTTTTTTCCATCCAACTGGTCAAGGTGGATGACTGCCCTCCAGAGTTTGGGTCCTGCCTGGGGTTTCTTCCTCAATGAGGAAGTTTTTCCCCACCGCTGTCGCTTATGCCTGCTCTGGAGGTTCTGTTGGGTTTCTGTGTCTGTTAAAGCGAATGGAAATTTTTGCTGATGTGATTAATTGCTTTACAAATAAAAACTGATTGATTCATTGATTGATCAGTGATTGGTTGAAGCAGTGCGGGACTGAGCTCTGAATTCTTTATCTTCCAGCTGTGTTCCAACCCGCCATGTGAGACCCATGAGACTGGGACCACCAACACCGCCACCACAGCAGGAGCTGGGGGTGTCAGACAGGTGAGTCAGGACACAAGTGGTCAGTGATTGGTTGAAGCTGTGTGGGACTGAGCTCTAAGCGTTTGCCTTCCAGGTATGCTCCAACCCACCATGTGAGACACACGAGACCGGGACCACCAACACCGCCACCACAGCAGGAGCTGGGGGTGTCAGACAGGTGAGTCAGGACACAAGTGGTCAGTGATTGGTTGAAGCTGTGTGGGACTGAGCTCTAAGCGTTTGCCTTCCAGGTATGCTCCAACCCACCATGTGAGACACACGAGACCGGGACCACCAACACTGCCACCACAGCTACAGGTAAGAGGAAGACATTTTCAGAATGATCCAGGTGACCAGATACTCCGCTGACAGCACTGGTGTGACATCACTTCCTGTCCTGTCTGTATTAAGCTCAGCAGGGTGCCGATGGTCTCCAGGGAGACTCGTCAGACTCTTCCTCTTCTGAGCCCACTTCCTCCACCTTACCCGCTCAAAGCAGAGCTGTAACCATGGTTACACAGGCTACACCCACACCTGGACCATCCATACCTGTAAGAGACACACATGTTCATGACATCTGAGTCATCATCATCACACGAATCCCATGACTCCCTCTGTCGTTATTGTCTCTATACAGGAGATCTCATCATTGGTAGGAGAGGGCAGGGCAGAATCTTCAGAGGCGGAGTCTGTTGTCATGGTGACTGCAGCAGCCGAGGGGGAGGAGCTTATGCAGACAAACAGTGAATCAGAGCATGTGATGACATCAGAAGCATCAGTATTACAGGTTCACGTAGAGGGCAGCGGGCCAGCGGCAAAGGTAGACACACACACACACACACACACACACACACACACACACTCCAAAATTCACACTGAGATGACCAATCTCTTCCCCCTTGCTTAGATTGACTCAGACAGCAGCCCCCCCCAAGAGCTGATGTCACCAGAAGGTGGTGAGACACTCTCCGGGGCAACGACCCTGATGGTGACGGGGCTGACCTCGGATCAACTGAGTGCTACAATGGCAACAGAGGAGGACGTTCAGCAGGCAACTATACAGGCAGTCCTGCAGGCAGCTGGTCACATGGGTAAGACGATGAAGCTCTATGATGTCAGTGATGACATCACAGGGGGTTTGAGCCAATCTGCATCCTTTAAAATGGCAGAACCTAGACCGCTGTTTGTCTCCACAGAAGGTTCAGAGGACCAGTCCATCCCCATCATTCTGACCCCACAGGAACTGGCAGCTCTGGTCCAACAGCAGCAGCAGCTGCAGGATGTTGGCAGCCAAGCAGAACCAGTACCACAACACGAGCTGCCTACAGGTAGACCGGTGTCAGGATACAGTCACAGAAACGTGGGTCGTCTGTTTTTCTAATCCAGTTCTGTGTCTCCCAGAGGGCCTTGCTCCAGCAGACAGCCTGAACGACCCAGCAGCAGAAAGTAACGGACACGAGCTGACGCCATCAGCAGTGACGAGCGCCGTGGCCCGATTGGCCAGTACTTTTGGCCCTGCCCCTTCTCTGACAGCCACCCCAGCCAAGAGTCAAGCGGCTACCACGCTCACTGAGGTGTCCAACGGCATCACAGCAACTGCAGCGGTGAGGGAGACAGCAGCAGAGTGCAGGAAGACACTAGCAACAAGCTAACAGCGTGTGTGTGTGCGTGTGTGTGTGTGTGTGTGTGTGTGTGTGTGTGCTTCACAGAAGCAAGCGAAGTCATCAATGAAGGACGGTCAGTGGTACGACGTCGGAATCGTCAAAGTGACCAACATGGTGGTCACACATTATTACATCCCCTATGACGACAGCTCAGTTGATGTAAGAATACTAAAAAAATGTGTGACCTAGAGCCATTAAGGGGGCGGGGCTTCGCTGCGATCAGGTTAAGAGTCATTCTGACCCAATCCTGACGGAGTTCCACCACGTTAAGAGGGCTCATCCGTTTACTCACGTGTAACGGCTGTTGACCAGCGGATTAATGATGTGTCCGCCTGCAGGACGACTCGGGTGCGGTTCCGGACTACAGTCAGATGAGGAAGGTGGAGCTTCAGCCAGGAACCGCCTACAAGTTCCGAGTGGCAGGGATCAACATCTGCGGCCGCGGAGCATTCTCAGACGTTTCGGCGTTTAAAACGTGTCTTCCTGGTTTCCCTGGAGCTCCATGCGCCATCAAGATCAGCAAGGTGAGACCACAGATGAGAACGCTGAGACTCCAGACTCATCCTATTGAGACTTGTCCTTGAGTTCTTTGACTCTGATCCTGTAGAACCTGGACGGAGCTCAGCTCACCTGGGAACCTCCTGCGGTCACATCAGGAAAAATCACTGAATACTCTGTGTACCTGGCCATCCAGTCCAGCCAGACCACCTCTGCTTCAGGCTCCGGTCCGGCCCAGCTGGCCTTCATGAGGGTTTACTGTGGTCCAAACCCATCCTGCCTGGTCCAGGCCTCCAGTCTTTCCAATGCTCACATTGACTACACCACCAAGCCTGCTATCATCTTCCGCATCGCTGCCCGAAATCAGAAGGGCTACGGGCCAGCCACGCAGGTCCGGTGGCTACAAGGTGAGGCTAACACAGACTCTCTGACATGCTAAGGGGTGTCCAAACTTTTTGGAAGGTGGGCCATATTGGATAACGTGAATGTGAGGGCAAACGGTCAAAGACGCACCTACATATTGTGTTAATTACTTTTATGAAGTTACCAAATGTAAGCAAACATGTCTTTGGTGTGTCCTTTTAGAGAAAGAGTCAAGTAAAGCATCCGTGAAGAGAGTCGCAACATCTCCTGATTTGTAAGAGTTGATTCAGTTACCTGTATGACATCATTATTACATCACCGCAGAATCAGCTAACCTTGGAATCTTGCTTCTCCTTTAATTTTGTCTTCCTCAGTAAACCTGTTGGACCAAAGAAGTTTAGAACTGACCAATAGAGGGAGCAGAAGCTCTAATGTAGACTGTGGTTGGATGTCTGCGGCTCCGCCCTGCAGCTGGTGTCCGTAACAATGAAAAGGAGAAGGATGTCCTGTCAAAATAAAGTTGTCCTCAGATGGAAGCAAAGTTGAAGCTCATTACATGTAGCTATAGCTCTCTCTCCCTCCTCCTCTCTGAGGTCAGCGCCCTCAGTGGGATGGAGTCTCTACTGTAAATAACATTTTGTAGCATCAAAATATTTAGCTTTTCCTTTTTATAAACATCTGTAAGAAAATAATTATGTCTTCTGTGGTTTCTTCTGTTGTTGGCCGTGGTGAGTTAACCCATTGGTCGAATTGTTCAATCAGGAAGCAGATGATTTTTCAGCTGTTTGTGAATATTCTCTGGAACAATAAAGATTTTTAGAACATTTTTTACAGAGCGTGTGGAGTCAAATCTCATCAGGCCTTTTTTTTTTGGTGGGTGGGGTTTTGTGACTTGATGTCAGATTTCCTGAGGTGTTGTACGACCACACAGTTAAATTAGTGATGTTCTGATATTTACTGTCTTACCGTCTTCAAATTAAAAGACTAGGCTTTTAATAAAAAGTTGGTTCATCGTTTTTAAAGCTTTTGTTTTTAAGATACCGTCGTGAGATCCTTGGTGGAGTAGCAGAACTACAGTGTACCAGCGGTCTTAGTTTCATCATGTGACTCCAGGACCATGAAAAATTGCCCAAGACTTGAGATCACATCAATATGACTGATTTTGATTAATTTAATCTTTTACCACACCGTTCCACCCAGAATCGTGTCATCTGCGGATGTTTCAGCCCCAAGTCCCGCCCACCACCAGGCCCCTAAAACCAGCCCCGCCCACACAATCAACCCCCTGAAGTCTAGTCCCACCCACCACCAAAACCCCCACCTCCACTCCTTTGCAGGTGTTCCCCTCGACCATCCAACATAGAGCAACCCTCAGGTGTTGGGGGAGTTCAACGCCTGATCAGTCGTCTTGACAGGTGCAGCGCCACCTGCTGGTAATAGGAAGAAGAACCTGCTGTTACCATGAGTTCTCTGGCAGCAACTGCTGTAGATGAACTCCATCTCACGTGATGTAATCAATATATTGATTTAAATTCCTTGAAACCACTGTCACTGTTTAATGTGATGGTTTATCACAAATAAATGAATCAATCATATTTGATCAACAACCTGCATTGACTTGTACAATATTCTGAGTGCTCTGGCTGTTTTACAAAACTAAACGTCGTTGAATATTGATAATCGATCTGGATGTGACTGTAGACATTTGTGAACGACACTGCGTGTAGACAAACCAGCGCGTGACCGTGGCATCTAGAGCGCGCGCGCCCCGGTGCTGATGGAGCTGTATCCATGCAGTCGCTGCTGTGAGGATGAAGATGAGGATGAAGAGCTGCGATCGAACCTCGACCAGATCATCGATCGGTGGTGATCGGGCGCGGCAAGTGATCAGGTAGGAGAAACTAAACCTAACCTGGAGCGCCGGTGCTGCCTCCGGTAAACCCTTTGAAACGTCATTCTAAGGTTCGCTGACTGCAGGACACAGAGACCAAAGACAAAGACCGGTGTCTATTGATCCTTTATCAGCTCGCCTTACCGATCAGAAGAGTGATCTACCTCTCGGGGCTCATTGATTTGTTGTTATTTTGATAAGACGCACGCCCTGTGCAGTGGCGGGAAGCAGCTCAGCGCGACTGAAGTTTGATTCTGATCAATTAAAAGTGTCCTCTGACGTCACGTAGTTTGAATATTGGATGACGGTGACACAATCTGTTATTGATCAGATATGCTTTTTTTTAAATAATGGCTGTCCACACCCAGCGCCACGTGCCAGCACCGCGTATGGGTGTGTGTGTGTGTGTGTGTGTGTGTGTGTGTGTGTGTGTGTGTGTGTGTGTGTGTGTGAGAGAGAGAGAGAGAGAGAGAGAGAGAGAGAGAGAGAGAGAGAGAGAGAGAGAGAGAGAGAGAGAGAGAGAGAGAGATGGGTAATGAACTGTTATGGGCTCACAGTTCCAGTTTTCACCAGTAAACAGGTGAGGTGTCACCTGTTTACTGGTGATACAGGAAGTAGGTCAGTAATTGTCACGTGACACCACAATGAGTGTGTCTGTGTGTAGATGCTGCAAAAAAAAATCAGTTGTTATTATCTGAGATTATTTTTCATAATTCTGACTTAATCAGAATCAGTCATCAATAACTTGCTGATCATTATGTCACACTGTAAATATAGTGGCTGACGTAGATGTTAAATTTTTGTCTGTCACATCTAATCCTGATATCGATAATCACTGATCGATGTCAAATCTCTATAATTTCTCTAAAAAATGGTTCCCAGATCAGTATTCAGGTATAAAATGAGGTCATCTGTCAGATGTTTTGGTTACAGTGTCATGCTTCCAGACTACATTACCCATGAGCTTCAGTACTTGTTGCTATGGAGGCATCTCCACCAGAGGTGTGACATCACGTTGACATCACATTACCATTTAAACTGGGAAGCGCTACAGACTCCCGTTCCAACAGCTGCATAGCAACAGAGCCTGCAGCTCTCGGATTGGATGCTTCATCCAGCAATGCTCTCTGGGAGTTGTAGTTGAATCAGAAAGTGGTTCCCCTGTTCAACTTCCTGTCTGCATCACTGTTATGTCACTTGGATGCCTCACTACTCTTCAGTCTTTGACACTGAATGTCTCAGAGCTCTGTGGGGTATTGGCTGCCTGGTTTGAGCTCTCAGCCAATCAGAGGCCTGAATTCAGCAGATGCGCTGCAGTGTTGCCATGGAGAATCTGCTGACCTACATTCATCACAGACAGGGACACCTTCCTGGATCTCAAACCAGGTGCTCTGAGCCCTTCGGAATTGATCCAGGTCCAGACTTCCGGTTTACATCCTTCCTCCTCTGAGCGCTTTTTCTGTTCGTTGTATTTCAGAAGAGCAGATCTCAGATTAGTGAATCTGTGATTCTTTTAGTGAGAAGGTGATGAAAAGTAAACATTAATCCACATTGATTAGATTGGTTTCACTGATTGACTGTTTTTTTGTTCTCAGATAAGTTTCATTTTTAGTAACATTGATGATTTTTAATTTATTAATTATTTTTTTATATACTGATTTTAATCCCCGCAGGGAAATTAGTGGCACACTCTGTAGTTAGTTTGAATCATGCATATATATGTGTGTATAGGCCCTGAACACACAAACACACACAGGGGGCCTGTACGCAGGCAGAGGAGGTAGAGTGGCGGGCAGCCCCTTCGTGGTGCGCCCACATGAGCAACTTGTAAGGGAGATGGCGCCTTGCTCAAGAGCTGACACCTCCCACTGTCAGCTCACCTCGGGGTGTTGTTTTGGGCGGGAGCAGGAATTGAACCGATCTTGCAACATTGGATGACCCGCTCTACTGCATGTTCTACCACTGAGGCACTGCCGCCCCTAAAAAAGTCAATGAATCAATTTTAAAAAATCAATTCTTTCAATCATAGATTAATTTCTGGTTCCTGAATATCTCAGAACTTTGCAATTATATTACCAGTATGATTATCCTGACCTCCAGCATTGCTTTGACCTCTAGTTCCACCCTGTTACCCTCTCTGTATTTAGGCTAGTCCATAGCTATGCTGCCACGGGCTTAGACTGCTGGAGGATTTCCCATGATGCACTGAGTATAAAATAACTTTTAGACAGACTTTAGTAACCTTTGGTCATGTGACAGGAAGTACTTCTTCCGTCAAAAGGGCCTGAGTCAGAAATGTTTAAAGGTCTAAACTTTTGGCTTTTTTTTATAACAATTAAATGTGATATCTTGAAATGAGAGTCGGTCATGTGACTTAGAGGGAGTTCGAGGATAACCATCAAACCTCTCCTCAGTTCAGCTAAAGCTATCACAGACGGCCAGATTGGTTGGTTACGAAGGAAGAGTTTCAGTTTAAATTGTCCACAAGTCATGTGATGAGGTCATCATGTGACTGTTGGTTTCAGGTCACATTATGTAGTGGATAATGGAGCAATGTCAGATTTGTTCTCTGATTTTGGTTCTTGTTGGTGCCATACTTGCTTGAAATGGTTTTTGTGATTCGCTGCCATAGAAATAGAATCATCAAAGTTTGACATTATTTTATGGCTGAGAGACAGCTGCAGATATTTCTCTCTCTCTCTCTCTCCCAGTGACAGAGAGCAAGATGGGCAGAGAAAGGAAGAGAGAGGGACAGAGAGATTTGATTTTTAACAACGTTTATACATAAAACTCAAATTACAAAATAATCACGTTGACACAAAATCCAAGAGATTCACGTAAAGAGTAATTTCAATAGTACTGTGTGCTTTCTGAACTAAGAAACGTCGAACCTTTTAACATTTGTCAAACTAAAAAAAATGGACAAAATTAAGAAAAAAAACAATTATCCGTTCTCTGCAATCATCTCTTCTACAATCACTTATTTTAATTTTTTCTTTGTTTTTTTCAATCTATAAAATTATTGGTCTGTAAAGACTGGTTCACTACTTCTTATTTTACTTTTCATATAAAAGCTGACGCTATCCAGAAATACGTTGAGGTCAGGAAATTTTTTTCTACTTTTGCCCTTGAACGTTTTTTGTCTTGCAGGAATTTTTTGGCTTGTGCGAATCAGAGAGAAAGAAACATTTTGATTTTTAACATGACTTTTATTCATAAAAGTCACATTACAAAATGATCACGTTGACACAAAATCCAAGAGATTCACGAAAAGAGGATTTGAAATAATAATGTGCATTTTCCGAACATAGAAACTTCTAACCTTTTAACATTTGTCAAACTGAAAAAAACCAGATCAAGAGTGAAAGAGAGACCAAGGGAGATTTGATTTTTTTTTTTTAACATCACTTTTATTCATAAAAGTCAACTTACAAAAGAATCACGTTGACACAAAATCCAAAAGAGATTCACATTAAGAGGATTTTGAATAATACTGTGCGTTTTCTGAACTAAGAAACATCTAACCTTTTAACATTTATCAAAGAGAGAGAGAGCAGAGCTGGAAGCCTCAACAACCTGATGAGATTAAACACGATATGACCTCCTTCAGCAGCAGAACAGCCATATAAAGATGTTAAATTGAACTTATCCAATTTTATAAATTTTTCACACTTAAGATAAAATGATGTTTGACCCCAGAACCTCACACTGAACTCAGAATGCTTCTACATGAGCGAGGAAGTGGTTTGGTTTTTGGATTCAGAGTTCTTTCACTTTAAATGTGATATTAATCCAGAACTGAGATCCACAATAAATGGTTTATTATTATTAATGTATAAATTTAATTGCAAAGCTTTTAAATTAGAACCAGAATCTATGAATTACATTCATCTAAATCTATGTTTTCATCTAAAAACTATAAAAATGCTCCAATGGAAGGCTCTTATTTTGACAGTGTGAATTACCTGTGGGATGAGGGGTTTATTTTGAAATGGCACAAGGGAAGTGATGTATTTGACAACAGAAACTTATGCAGCTGATGTCAGACCAGACTTCACTCAGGAGGAGGATTGTACTGGAGTAACTCTAAGTCTCCTGACTGGAACCCCTTTGATTGTGAATCTAGATCTGGATCTGTAGATGCTTCCATGTGAAGGTATTTACACTGACAACAAACTTAATCCATACTTGTCTTCCTTCTGTTTGTTAAAATGTGAAAATATTGTTGTTTTAGTTGTTAATCAGAACAGATAGATAACTCTCATCAGTGTGCGCTAAATGATGTGTTCAGGTGCTGTCAGAGAAGAAAGTATTGGTATGATTCTGATTAATGTTTGTGTTGTCCCTTTGTGTGTCATTAAGTCAGCAGCATTGTGTTTTATAGTAGTTGCAGCAATATTAGCTTCTCCCAATGCTAACATAACTGTTGTTAGTCTCTCCAACTGGCTGAAATAAAGCAGCCTATGTGTGAGTTGATCAGTCAAGCATAATTGATCAGTGATCAGTGCATGGTAGATTTGGTGTCAGTACATCTACATGCTGTGTGTGTATGTATGTGTATGTTTGTGTGTGTATATGTATACTTTAAATCCATCTATTTACATACATGAACAACTAATGGAGGAAACATTTAATTTGTTTATTATTTAGAATATTTTTATTTTATTTTGTTTTTATGACCAAGTCAAAAACAAAACATGTTTCTTTAAATAATAATTTTTAGGTGGATGAATAATACCACAAAATAAAACACTTGAATTAAACTTCCTGTCATTTTCTCCTGACATAAGTTCATAATCAACATTTCTTTAACAGTTTCTCTAACATGTTTAGGGTCTGATACTCCTTGACTTACATAAATGACTTGAGAGATAGTTTCCTGCTTGGTGTCACGTATTCATCGTCCAGGGCATCAGTGAGATTACCAGATTGGCAGTCGGCAGCTCTGGTGAGGAGAGAGGCTGCAGGTCTGGACACGAGTCGGGACACAGGAATGTAGGGGTAGGACGGGAGGAGGGGGAGCGCTGGGGGTCCTGTGGACATCATGTTGGGTGTTTTGTTAAAAAGTGTCACACTGAGGTTTAGATTCCCCAGAACATCACCATCATCAATGAATCACTTCACTAGGATCTGTTAGATAAAGGAACGCCCCCTGATTGGTTTTCCCTGTAAGCTCCTCCTACATCTGGAGTCATGTGTTCTTCAGCAGCAGATTTTGATCAGCTGAAGTTTTGGTTTTCCATGAAGGAAGATATGGATCACTGTCTTGTGTGGACTGCACTTCAAATGCGTGAATGCATTCAGTGACTCTGAGTCTACATTATCTCAGCTCCCCAAGGGGCTGAGATACTCCCCCCACCCCCCACCCTCCTGATTAAAACATTTACAGAAAACCTGTCATGGTAGCTTAATGTTGCTTCGTCTGTCGGGCTACTATCGTTGTTAGCTTTTCCAACAGGCTATTTTCTTTTACAAGCTAACATCCATGTTGGCATTTTTAGTACATATAATTTCTAACTCTCTTTGTTCATTATTCTGATCCTGTCCATGTAAACAACACAATACTGAGGAGTGTGTGATTCTGGGTGGAGTTGTGTTGACTGGTACTGTGTTAAGTCCCAATAACAACACCTGGACCAAGAACAGTCACTCTCACACACATGGCTTTCCTCTTCTTCATGGCTTGTTTCCTGTTTCTAACTGGGCTCTACTTCCTGTTCTCAGAGGTCTTCCTGTTGGAGGACATCTCGTCCTCCTCCAGTCCTCAGACAGGACACATGTTAGTTCAGTCTGCAGGGGGCGTTGTAACACCCTCCAGCCAATCACAGTGCTCGATTATCTGGCGATGTTTATGTAAATTCATGGATACACAATAGTGTGTGTGTGTGTGTGTGTGTGTGTGTGTGTGTGTGTGTGTGTGTGTGTGTGTGTGTGTGTGTGTGTGTAAGAGAGAGAGAGAATGTGTGTGTGTACAATGTCATGGTGCAATTAATTACATCAATGCTTCTCAGCCTTTGTTTATTCTCAGCCACCCTGTCTAAAAAGTACATATTAGTGTGTGTTTGTGTGTGTCTGTGAGTGTTTCTTTTTTTTGGGGGGGGGTGGATTTACTATAAGTAATTTAATTGGTGGGAGGAGGTTAGATGTGACTTTTAGGTGTGACTTTTACTTATTTCTGATCTTATCAGAGAAAAATATTTTAAACTCTCTTCCTCATTTGTTGTGATTGGCTGTATTAATTGTTATAATGAAGTAATTACTCAGGCTTGCTGTCAGGTGATGAAAGAGTTCATGTCAGGCGTGTTTTAACTTTAATTTGTGGTTTCCTACCACATACCAGACACATAGGAAGAGGGCCTGATGGATCCCAGTAAACATGAAGACTGTGTGTGATGTCAAAATAAGCCTTCACTTCCACAATTTTTTAATCGTAATTTGTGGGCAAAACATGGGTCGAAGAAGGAGAGGAGGAAAGTGTGTTTGTAGGAAGAGAGAGAAGAGGAACGCCAAGAGTATAGGATTGAGAGTAGGGACGTTGAATGTTGGAACTTTGACAGGAAAAGGTAGAGAGTTGGTTGACATGATGCAGAGGAGGAAGGTAGACATACTGTGTGTTTAGGAGACCATGTGGAAAGGTAGCAAGGCTTTGCAAAAAGGATGGAAATGTGAATACTTTAGTGAATACTTTCTTCCAGAAGAGGCAGGAACATAGGGTGAACTATAGGAGTTGAGGTAGGAGCACACAGGTAGACTACATCTTGTGTAGACGGTGTAATCTGAAGGAGATCAGTGGCTGCAAAGTAGTGCAAGTAGTGCAAAGTAGCAAGAGTGCAGCCAAACAGCATAGGATGGTGGTGTGTAGGATGACTCTGGTGGTGAGGAAGATGAAGAGGACAAAGACAGAGCAGAGGACGAAATGGTGGAAGCTGAAAAAGGAAGAGTGTTGCATGACTTTTAGGAAGGAGTTAAGACAGGCTCTGGGTGGTCAGGAGGTGCTTCCAGATGACTGGACAACTACAGCTAATGTGATCAGGGAGACAGGTAGGAGAGTACTTGAAGTGTCATCTGGAAGGAAAGTAGATAAGGAGACTTGGTGGTGGAATGAGGAGGTACAGGAGTGTATACAGAGAAAGAGGTTAGCCAAGAAGAAATGGGACACTGAGTGGACTAAGGAGAGTAGACAGGAGTACAAGGAGATGCAGCGTAAGGTGAAAGTAGCGGTAGCAAAGGCCAAACAAGGGTCTTATGATGGCATGTATGGTAGGTTGGACAGTAAGGAGGGAGAGACTGATCTATACAGGTTGGCAAGACAAAGACATAGATGGGAAGGATGTGCAGCAGAGTACAGTAGAGTAGAGTACAACTTTATTTATCCCTTAAGGATGTTCCATCAGCGAAATTAATTTCTCTGTCGCACACAGCACAGTAAGTACACAAAACACAGAAAAAAGAAAAAAAAAAGCACACAGAAAGCACCAGTACATAGAAAATAGTACAACACCAAATGGAAAGAGTAATAAATAACCCATCAAGAATATATAAATAGAAAATCATAAATAGGCATAGAAATAAAAAATAGACAGGCCTGGTTAAGTATGGGTATACTGAAATGTCTATAGTGTTTGTATTGTTTTTGCTGTATTGTCTGTGTCATCCCTCAGCTCTGGTGGGGACATTCTTCTTCAACTCCCCCAGAGAGGAGTTGAGCAGTTTAATGGCTCGGGGATGAAGGAATTCTTAAATTCTTAAATAAATGCAAGAGGACATTCATCTGTTTTCATTTCACTTCTGATGTATAATCAATACTGTATTTTACTAGCCAATTAAAAATAAATCTTTTGTTCTCAGGTCAAAGGTCTGAAGACTGTTTAGCTCCCCCTAGAGGCCTACCTGAGAATTGCAACTGCCCAATTTAAATCAGGCGTTGGGCTGTTGGATGGCCACAGAAGTCAACTACTGGAGCTCCTATGACCTTAATTACAAGGTGAGAGTGATTGATTGATTGATTGATTGATACACTGATAATGGTTGTGGCTGAGGTGGGAGGGGCTCTGGCTGTAAATAATGTCTGCACAGTTGATGTCACCCCATGTCTGTGTTCAACAAAGATTGATTGAATGTGTCCTGCAGGTGAACGAGTCTTTGTGGGGCGGTGAACAGGAGTCAGGCAGCGAGGACGGAGGAGGTGGGGTCACATGGGAAACACAGGCAGTGATGGAGGTCAAAGGTCATCTCATCTCAGCACGTGGTGGGAACACACCCAGTCTGCATACACACGCACACACACACACACACACACACACACACACACACACACACACACACACACACACACACACACACACACACACGTTGTTCTATATGTGAAACATTAATATGTGTATGTGTGTGTGTGTGTGTTTGCAGACCTCACCTGTCCTGATAGGAAGCTGAGGCAGCAAATGACAGAACTGCAGGAGAGGAGGCGGAGCCTGCAGGCTCTACTGAGCGCACGATTGGCTGAGCTGCGACGCATCTGTCTGCAGGAGGCAGTAAGTAATGACATAGTTGAACCTCTTTATTCTGTGGTATTATTTTCCACAGAATGCAAATTTTTTTAAAACACCAACAGTGTTTATCGATATAAAATGTCATCAAAGATGTCATCAAAGCTGCGTTTTCATTGTTCAGGAGCTGACAGGGGCGGTACCCGGTGACTTCCCCCTAGAGACAGGAGAAAAACCCCCCTGTGTTCGGCGGCGAGGTGGAACGTCTCGCCACAGAAACAGGAAGTCTGGAGTGGAGGTGAGGTGGTGATAGTCTTTATGGTTCTAGTATGAGTGGCCTCACAGTAAGATGGCCCTTGTTTCAAATCCAGCTGGGTGCTTGTGAGGATTTGTCATGTTCTTCCCAGTGTCCATGTTTTCTCTGGGTTCTTCAGCTTCTTTCCACCTCCAAGGACCGGGTGGTGGATTGTCCATCAGTGTGAATGTCAAGAAAAGTCAATTTTATTTGTACATTGCCATATCAGAACAAATGCACTTTCCTAGAAGAGCCGACACGTTTAACTCATGGTAAACTCATGCAGTGGTCACATGGAGAACATAAAGCTTCATACATTATGGTCCATGGTCATCAGGTAGACATGAAATCAGGACTGACTTGTTGTGTGCCCCAAAATTTGATAAAATGAATCAGAATCAGCTTTATTGGCCAGGTTTGTGCACAAATTCTGATAAAATATGGTATCAAATGCCACACCCAGTTCTAAGATGACCAGCACAGGGACAAGTCCGTCATCTGATGGAAGTAGAAGGTCATTGGTAATTTTGGCTGTTGCTGTCTCTGTTCTTTTTCTAGATTAGATTTTCCAGTCTGGCTATAAGTCTTCATCCTCTGGGTGTCTCAGTACTTTGCAAAATTGTTGAGAGGTTGCCATCTATCACAGAGAGTTTTGACCCTCATCTGCATGGTCAGGTTGGCAGGCCGCCGCCCCACCTCAGTCTTGTTGTGTTCACACTTTTTATATCTGTATCGTGATCTTCTGATGTTCATCTCCTTTGACTTTTGATTCCTATGTTACTTTTTTTGCTTGGTGTCACCGGAAATAACCTTTGTCCTCAGGTTCCAGTGTTGAGCAATTTGGTGGTTGACCTGCAGCCCACTTCCACCAGGGTGACCCATGCCTTACAGCGCAATTGTTAAGCCGCAGCTGCTAAATCTGTATTCTTGCTACACATGTATGCTTGCTTCTCTTTGTCCTCCCAGAAGATATTCAAGTCCTCTCAGCTGCCCGGTTGCTTTGCTTGTCTTGTTTGTTCTGTACCTTCCTGTTTCCCCACGAACAAATTTTATGGTTGCAAGAATGCTAAAAAAAATATTGTTCATTCAGTCTCCTACATGCTCATGAGGCACCCCACACATCGTTGTGCCACCAGGCATGGTGGATTTTGTTGGACTACTATTGTAACCAGTGGTCCCCAACCTTTCAGTACCATGTACTGGTTTAATGTCAAACAATGTCAAACGGACCAGCCTTTAATGTGTGGTGGATAAATGCAACAAAATGTGATGAGACAACCAGCATAAAAAATTGTTTTTTTCTTAATATGATAATAAATGTGAATCCAAAATGTGTGTGGCCTTGTAACATCGTGCCAACATTTGTTTTTTGTTTGTTTTGCTAGCTTTGGAGTTTTAATTTAGCAGGAATGACTCACAGACAGATGTGGTGGAGAGTCTGATATTTTTTCCAAAACAAAACATCATTCAGAATCAGATAAAAAATAAAAAGAAAATGAAGTGAGTTATGAATTCTTTCTGTAAGGATCAGTACCAATTATCCAATTGGCCGGTACTGGTCCGTGGTTGTACAAACCATTGACTGAGGTTTCCAAGAAGGGCAGGATGTTATGGCAAAGTTGGTAAGGAATGTATTAACATCCAAAACTTCTTTCCTTGAACATTCCCTCCAATCTCATTCACTGGCCCAACATTGCCTGTAAGACAGCCCCACACTTTCCTGCAGGCTCTTGTTGGTGTAATCGTCAGTAAGTTCTCTCCTAGACCAAACTAATCAATCTCTCCATTTGATCCAATCTGGATTGGAGCCTTATAGATTGTCAGTGACCACTTGAAACACAATAAGAGGTTGATTTGTAAGCCTCAGAGTTTCATCCTGCCCGGTAAAGATGACTTATCAATGTTCCCCAGTCCATCAGTGGTGACCTGCCTGATCTGTTGCACTTAGAGTCAATTTGTTCCAGAGTCTCAGAATCATGACTGATTTTTCTAATACTGTTGGTATAACATCTTAAGCAGCTCGGTTGGGATTGGTCTAGCAGACAGGTTCTTGGTTTGGATGATGAAAGAATCATGGTTATACGTTGAAGGTCAGTGAGAGACGTAGTCCTGGTATACATCAGGTCTCAAAGCTGTGTCCAAATTTTCTGTGCTTGAAGATAAATTGATTGAAGTATTGGTGTCTAATAAGCAGAATTTTGTCATTGACATAGCTCGTGAAGTTGTTACTGGTGAAGGTCATAGACAGACAGAGATCAACAATCTGTATCCAGTGCAGAATGACTGTTCAGATGTGGTCTAACCTTCATCGTCTTCCTCAGGAGGAAGAGTGTCAGCGCTCAAAGACAAAGAAAACTTTATTCAGCGGAGCGTTGCGGAAACACAGTGACCCTGAACACAATGCGCAGACGCACTCACACCATGGGAAGAGGACCGTACACAGAGGCTGCCACACAGGTAACACACTCAGGTGACACACACACAAAGAGGTGACACACCCTGCTAAGACACACAGGTGACACACACACAGGTGACACACACACAAGTGGCACACAAAGATGTAACACATAGGAATTACACACACACACACACACACACACACACACACACACACACACACACACACACACACACACACACACACACACAGACCTTCATGACTTAGATGGACTTCCTACGACTCTGACTGGCCAATCAGAATCTCCCAACTGAACCAGGGACCGATCAAGGATGTTCACATGTACCGTGGAGCAAGCCGCAGTGGAACAAGCTGCCATCACCTCAGATCATTTTAATGCCCTCTACTGTCATTTGATTGGCCGCTGTTTAATTTGTAACACGCTGCTTGTCATAGATGATGTGTGTGTGTTTCCAGATGACACGGTGAGGTCAGAGAGCAGCTCGACATCAGATTCAACGGGACACGAAAATGGTATCAGACACACAAAATCACACACACACACACACACACACACACACACACACACACACACACACACACGTACACTTACACACACTTAAACTTAAACTCACTTTAATGACCGTAATTGTCTCGTTTTTAGCCTGGCTGGTCTGTAACAGGTGGGTACATCCTTTGCACCTGTACCCACCTGTACTCAATGTACCCACCTGTACACCTTTCTGGCATCCATTTTAATAGTCTCCTATAACATTCTCACAAGTAAAACATCCAGTGTGTGACATCACAGTGGCATCACAAATCAAAGTTGTGACAAGTCAAAAACATCGTCAGACCTCAGCTTCCAATAATTTATCAATACACAAGACATGAATGACAATTTTGACCAAATTAACAGCATGAAATAACACAGATCCAGATGTATTATTTGTTTTGAACCGTACAGATAGCAAATAATTATTAAAAATGAACAATAACAATCCCAACTTCTAAATACTATATTGATCATATTTTAATATGTCTATCAGACGATGTGTCTCAGTGTCGGCCCCTGTTGGTTTCTGCTGGATCACCAGTGGGAATTTTCTACCAGAATAAAACCAGGAGGAACTCGGTGCTCACCAGGTAAACACACACCTCCCACTATGACCATTAATTATGTCCTATAATATGTCCATTAATAATTAGTTAACTGGCTAACCGTTAGAGACCTCTGAAAGCTAACATAAGTCTGAAACCTGAAGTAAATCTAACATCTCCTATTTTAGGTCTGAACATCCAGAACCTCTACAGACCCAAAGGCCACTCCCCATTCCTCCCTCACATGCCCCTCCCCTCCCTCTCCATCCTCCTCCTACTTGCTCTCAGGACTCCGCCTCCAGCCACGGTGACCCTCCGGTGGTGGAGGGAGGTAAAGCAGCTCGTCATAGCAACAGCTCTGATCGTCTTCTGGACCGTGTCAACCCGCCAGAGGACGAAGGTGGGCTTCAGCAAGGAGCATTGTGGGTAAACGGAAATGGCTTGCCTGGGTCTCGAGGAACAAAGGGACATACAAGGATGAGTAACGGACACCTGGAAGGGGGAGGAAGAGGAAGAGGTGGGGTGTTTAGTGAGGTCCTGCTGGACTACGTGTGGGGGAAACAGCAGCAGCTTCAGAAGAAGCAGACCAACAGCAGGCAGCCAATCGCATCGCAACACCAGCTGCTCAGCAACGGCTACTACTCCCAAAAAGCCCCACCCACTTGTCGTGGTAACCCGGGCGACCAGCGACAAATCAAAGTAACCCGCACAAAGTCCTGTGGCCCGTTTCTGCCGGTGCAGTCTGACGCCCACAATCCTCCTCTTTCTGCCATCCAGCCAGATCCCCACCCACACCTGCTGCCCCCACGACCACCACAAGCGCCCCCCAGCCAGGATGCACAGCTGGAAGAGGCCACCAGGAGTCTCCACAAGGCTCTGGCCCTCGAGGGTAAGGCTAAAATGCTAAAATGTCATCCATGCAGTCATCACAGGACACTCGTTAGCTATCATTGATAGCTTACATTAGCTAGCATTAGCTATTGATAGCTAACATTAGCTATCAATAGCTCATAGTGCTCACTATTTTGTATAAGAGGATAAAGTTTCAGCCCATTTGGGCTCCTTTTGGCCCGAACCAAACTGAGTCAAACAATCTGCCACGCCTTCCTCTCTATGGGGTCGTTCTGTGTACTGTACTTTGTTTATCCTCAAATGGACCAAATTAACTTGTAGCTTCAGAACTAGAGTTCTCTAAATCCGCAGAGTTCTGGTCTCAGTCCAATATGGACCCCCTGCAGACCTGAGACCAGCTGCAGTGGTGTCATGTCATCTGGTTCTAGTGCTGGTTTTGGCCAGATTTAAGTTTTTCTGATATCATGATGTGTTCAATGCTGTGAAGACAAAGTCTCATGAATGTTTAATGGTGTGGAGGAGAAACTGGGTCACTGCAGTCTGCCTGCAGCATGAAGGTTCCTCATATGCATCGGATGGGTCGCCCCCTGGTGGTGAAACACGATAACAACAACTTTACCTGTCTGGGTTCTATAGCAGAACCATCATTTAGTGTGTGACCCGGTGTTGCACCAGGTGTGATACGAGGTCCTGTCAAATAGACTAAACATCCAAATAAGCAAAAAAAAATCAGATTCAAAGACTCGTCCTGATTTCATCCTTAATGTTTGATTGGCAGGTCTGAGAGACTGGTATCTGAGGAACACGATAGGCTCCTCCCACCAGAAGCAGGCCGGCGGAAAGGCCAACGGTGGGGTCAAAGGTCAGAGTAGTGGCAGACGGAGGACTCATGGTGTCATTCAGCAGTCAACCTATCAGAAGGAGTCGAGTCGCAAGCTGCCACATTCAGCCACCTTTCATGGACAGCTGCTGCATGGCAGGTAGGACATGAGTCACCTGTCCAGGTAGAGACTCACCTTCACTCCTGTAGATGACTCTACCTATGTCTCCATCTCCATGTCTCGCAGTTCTATGGATAGCTCGTTATACAACGACTGCCTCCCCCCTCACAAACAAGAAGTTCCTCTCAGAGATCCACCGGTGGACCAGCTGTCTCCCGGAACTCTAGTCTGACTCAAGAGCCAATCAGGATGCTGATGCACAGGCCAATCACAGGCTGATCTTCTGGGACAGCTGGTACTAAGGGGGTAACAGTTGAGTAATCTCAAAGTCCACCCACCATGATGTCACATGGGAGAAGATGATGTCACTCTACCGTTGGAGGTCAGCTGACCCTCCTGGAAAGGGCAGGTTTCTGATCAGCTGACCGGACCAGGGATGGAAATCAATTCTCAACTCCTGCAGGTCTGAACTGGTTTTAAGCCCAAAGGGAATGTGGGGGGGGGGGGGGGGGGATAAGCGCTGACAATTGAAACTACAAACTGAACAGCAGGTTGTTGTTTTTTTACTGTTCTTTTTTTTTTTCTTACATTTTTACAACGGTCTTTAATCTGTGATAAGACAATCAGGACTGAACTGGTTTATACCGAACCTTAGATAGAAGAATGATGATGGTGATGATGGTGAAATATTGCACTCTCTCTCCCTCCCTCCCTCTCTCTCTCTCTCCCTCTCTCTCTCTCTCTCTCTCTCTCTCTCTCTTTCTCTATCTCTCTCTCTCTCGCACTCTCTGTCTCCCCCACCCCCCACCCGCCTTCTCTCTCTCGCTCGCTTGTTCTCGCCCTGAGGACACAGAATCACCAGCTCTGTCCAGCAGACCAGCAGTTTTGATAACATTTTAACAGATCAGGCACACCCTCAGGTGAGACTCTTCAGGTATGGACCACATGTACCAGTCAGCTTCACCTGGTAAAGAACCAGTAACACCAGTAAGAATGTTCCTGTCTGTGTGACCAGCATCGGGAGCCTCAGGTCCAACTTAATTTTCTGTTTTCCCACAAACTAATTCACTGTGGTGATGTTGGTTGCTATAGTGACATCACTAGGGCATCTAGAAGGGTTGATCCAGCCTGAAAACAACATTACAGAGACAGTTGTTTTGTCTGCATAGCAGCGCTAAGAGTCCCTCCCAGGTCTGAAAGCGCCCGTTCTGATGCTCCAGGCCTGGTTCAATGATGTCATTCATTTAACATGAGAGCAGATGAACATGAGAGAGGTACGTCCGAGCAATAAGATGATCAGGGAACCTCTTCAACTCTTCAGGACGACAATCACCTGCAGCGACAATCAGACGATGATGTCCCATCGTCAATTGATTGGGTTATTAATTGACCGAATGAGGCCACAATTTGCACTGAGCTTCACAGTTTTATAAACATGAAATGAATCAGTGTTAATGATGGCTTATCAATATTCTTGATTATTTATCATTCTAATTTTTACTGTGTGACAAACATGAAGCTGTAGTCACATGACAGATTTAAGGATATTGTTGACACTTGATTATCAATTATCAGTGTTGTATTAGATACAATAATGATCAAAACAAGTACTCAAACAAAGCTCCACCCACTTCCAAACTTCATAGCCCCTGATTGGATGCACCTTGATTGACAGATCACTACAGGAACTCAACATTCACTACAAGTGAATGATGTGATTTAATGTCCTAATGTCATGTAACCACAGCTTAAGAGGTATGGGGGAAAATCCCAGCATGCATTTCTTAAACTTAAACTGTACATATGTTCACTGTAAATATGACTGTATGGAGGTCACCAAGCTCCTCCTCCACACACTGTACTTCACCGAGCACAGACATCAAGATGTGCAGATCGATCAGGAACGAACAAGATTCACAAAACTGTTTTAAAAAACAAACAACTGAAACATCTCTCTATAAGAAATAAAGTGAAATCATCGAGGTTGGCTCTGCCCCTCAGTGGGTCCTGGTCCTGGTTACCTGTAAAAACATGAACAAAAGTTGAAACTGGGGCCAAAATCCAGGAAGCGGGTTCAACAACCTTTGAGTTTAACCCTGAGATTTGAAACTCCTGGTGTTTCAGTTCCTGAACAGGTGATAGGGGTTAGTTCTTTCAGCACTGAGTGTGTTCACCATTATCGGTGCAACCCTGATACTACGATTCACCATGACAACCACAGATAAAAGAAGATCAACATGCTTCACCCTGCTGGAGTTCAAGGTTAAAGTGACGTTATGACAAGTAGGATCACTTACCTGGAAGAAAAGCAACACGGCGGCCGAGGAGAGACAGTCAAATTTTGTTAATTCAACATTTAACCCCACTGTCTTATAATACTACACATAAAAATATTGGTGCAATAGTACTGAATTAAATTTTATTGACATCTGGACACATGCAAAGCACATTTGGCAGCAGTTAAAATGAAATACAAAAACATAATTCAAACGGGTAAGGAGTGATTGTGTCTCACTGATGTTTTAATCATATTTGACTTTCAGTTCATACTTCTCATTCAGTGTTTTTATCCAGCTGAGTAGATTAACAGCTGGGTTTTGTTCAGCCAACAGAGAGAAACAAAAACACATCCATATCTACTGTACATTCATAGGGTTAGTGTTTGTTGACCCTGCTTCCTGGAATGGGCCCCTGGTCATGAGGGTCTGAACTTGGCTGCCCTAAATGGGCACCTGCGTGACGTCATCGTCATCAACGTGAAGGGAAGGTGGAAAATCCTCAGAAAGCCTCTTGTAAGAAATGAGCAAAAAGACAAAAGGTTATTCAGCTGAGTGCTGAGGAAACACGGAGACCCTGAACACACACACACACACACACACACACACACACACACACACACACACACACACACACACACAGGTCGCGTCGGCGTATAGATGAAGCCTTTATTTCAGGCCTGTCGGTCCGACAAAACCACATGCAGTGATCAATTTATTAAATTCAACAAACTCTGAGAATCCGCTTGTCATGCATTCATCATAATAACCATCAGTAAATACGTCATCTGATGAAATTACGTCATCTGTTTGATGAAACTTAAGAGGAGTTCAGTTATTAACGCTAAACGTGTTCCGACGTATTCTGCTTGGACAGCCGTGTTTCCATTAAACAGAATAAATCGATAAAATGATCTGATATTTACAACAACTTTGAACCGAAAAGACTTAAAGTTCAGGTGGAGGAGGAGGAGGAGGAAGAGCAGAAGGAGAGGTAGGAGGAGAAGTATGGTGTGTGTAGGAAGGAGTGAAGGAGAGAAGGAAGTATGACGTCAGGATTGGAACGCGGCCCTTCGTTTCAGGTAAACACGACGAACTTTGTTCACCGACATCAAACTGATTTAAAAACTGATTCGAGTGCTAGAACTGATCTGAGCACAGCTGAACTGCGTAGAGGAAGGCGGAGCAGCGATGTGCAGTTCTCACAGCAGATCTCAGATCAGGTTAAACCCACTGGACTGGCAACTTTGAGGTCTTTCATGTTTCCATCAGAGAAGTTCCTGTTAGCCATTAGCTGCAGTTAGCATCTCGCGTCCATCCCGCCCCGCGCCCGTACGGCAGCAGCTGACGCTAGGAGGAACCAACGACAGCAACGGGACCGGGTCGGTGGTCCACAGACCGTTCGCTGGGTCCCGTTAGCAGAAGACAACACGGGGGACGCGTAGAGAAGCTAACGGTAACCGGAGCTAACATAGGAGTCGGAACTGGGTGACGTCACCGCCGCTAGTGTGAACGGTGTCATTGGCTGTGGTTCGGTGGTCGGACCGGTCGGTCACGAGCCTCTCATCCGCTTTAAAGTTCATCGACTCTCAAAGAACGTGATGTGACGTGAAAGTACTCCTCTGTAGTACTGTAGTGGTGTTTTAGTACTGGTGTGGTGATATTGTAGTAACACTGCAGTTTGTAATGGTGTTGTAGTAGAGTAGTAGTAGTACTGTAGTAGTATTGTAATAATACTACATTAGTATTGCAATAGTCTTGTAGTAGTATTGTTTTAGTACAGTAGTACTGTCTAACAGTGTTGTCGTAGTATTATAGTACTACTGTAGTAGTGTTTTATTACTGTGGTAGTATTGAAGTGATAAGAGTGTTGCGGTAGTGTTGTATTATTGTAGTAATACTGTAGTACTACTGTAATGATGTAGGAATGTAGTAGTAGTACTATAGTAGTATTGTAATATTGTTATAGTAATGTTGTAGTACAGGAGTAGTGTTGTAGCAGTGCTGTAGTAATGTTGAAGTAGTCCAAAAGTGTTGTAGTGGTATTGTAGTGCTTCTGTAGTAGTGTTTTATTAGTGTTGTAAAGTGATAATAGTGTTGTAGTGTTGCAGTACTACTGCAGTAGTGTTATAGTACTGTAAGAGTATTGTAGAGATACTGTAGCAATACTGTAACAGTGTTTCAGTAGTACTGTACTGTTAAAGTACCTCTGTAGTGTTGTAGTAGTGTTGCAGAACTACTTTAGTAGTGTTTTAGTACTGTAGTAGTATTGTAGTGATACTATTGCAATACTGTAATAGTGTTATTGTAGTGCAGCAGGAGTCCTGCATAGTGCTGTAGTGCAGTAGTAGTGTTGTTTTTGTGCTGTAATAAAGTTGTAGTACTGCAGTAGTTTTGTAGTTGTACATAAACATACACAGCACTTTGAATTTGAATGTCAAACTTTATTTGTGTTGTGGAAAAAACGGGGCCCAGCGTTCTTCTCTGGACTGAATCGTCCAGCGCTCTCTGGACCAGAGAGGGTCAATGATCTGACAGAGGTAGCGATTAAGCTTTATTCAGACTTTCACTCTTTGCAACCAATCAGAGTGTAGGATTAAAACAACAATGAAGGATAAACAATGATGATAAATTAAAATAATTGCAATGCTATTATTAAAACCACATCCTTTGAATGTTCCAGCGGTTTGGATTGTAAGATCTGAGCAGCTCCACCTGGCATCTAAGTCCTGCTGTGAAGAGGAAGATCCAGAGGATCTGAGAACTAGCTACTCTTCCTCTGATTGGCTCGGAGTGATGATGATGATGATCAATATGATGATGGTGATGGCGATGTGTTTACTTTAGTCTTTCACTGAAGTTCAACCACAAAAGAAATGTCACTGTCATACAAGCCAATTAGAGGTCGACTGCACGCAGAAGCACACACACGCTCACATGTTTTGCCAGCAGTCTCTCTGCACCAGTCACCTGACACCCTCTAGATTTATAATCCTGCATGACATCATAAATATTTAAGAAGAAATGAAGTTTTTTTGCCCCAATGGGGAAAGGATCTTCTCACTCATGTTATATTGTTAAACATGCATATATATGTGTGTGTACAGGTCCCAGAAACACACACACGCACTCGCGCACACACACACACCAGGGGCCTGTAGGCATGCAAATAGAAATACAGAGGGAGGCAGAGCGATAGGTAGCTACTTCGAGGTATGCCCTGATGAGCAAATATGATCAAACATGAATCTGGTTTCATACAGGATGTGGTTTAAATGTCAGGAAACAAACATCTTGGACTCTTTATCCAGTTTGTTTGTGAACAGGTTTGACTTACCTTACCTTCCCATGGGCTCACCTGTGGGAGGGGCCATAGGAGTCGGGTGCACTCTGAGCTGGGCGGTGGCCGAAGGCAGGGACCTTGGCGATCCGATCCCCGGCTACAAAAGCTGGCTCTTGGGACGTGGAATGTCACCTCTCTGGCAGGGAAGGAGCCCGAGCTGGTGTGTGAGGTTGAGAAGTTCCGACTAGATATAGTCGGGCTCACCTCCACACACAGCTTGGGCTCTGGTACCAGTCCTCTCCAGAGGGGTTGGACTCTCTTCCACTCTGGAGTTGCCCATGGTGAGAGACGCCGAGCAGGTGTGGGTATACTTATAGCCCCCCGGCTTGGCGCCTGTACTTTGGGGTTCACCCCAAATGAGAGGGTAGCCTCCCTCCGCCTTTGGGTGGGGGGACGGGTCCTGACTGTTGTTTGTGCTTATGCACCAAACAGCAGCTCAGAGTACCCACCCTTTTTGGAGTCCTTGGAGGGGGTGCTGGAGAGCGCTCCCACTGGGGACTCCATCGTTCTGCTGGGGGACTTCAATGCTCACGTGGGCAATGACATTGAGACCTGGAAGGGCGTGATTGGGAGGAACGGCCCTACCGATCAGAACCCGAGTGATGTTCAGTTATTGGACTTCTGTGCTCGTCATGGACTGTCCATAATGAACACCATGTTCGGGCAAAAGGGTGTCCATATGTGCACTTGGCACCAGGACACCCTAGGCCGCAGTTCGATGATTGACTTTGTGGTCGTGTCATCGGACTTGCGGCCGCATGTCTTGGACACTTGGGTGAAGAGAGGGGCGGAGCTGTCAACTGATCACCACCTGGTGGTGTGTTGGCTCCGATGGTGGGGGAAGATGCCGGTCCGACCTGGCAGACCCAAAAGTATTGTGAGGGTCTTCTGGGAACGCCTGGCGGAATCCCCTGTCAGAAGGAGTTTCAACTCCCACCTCCGGCAGAACTTCACCCACGTTCCGGTGGAGGCGGGGGACATTGAGTCTGAGTGGACCATGTTCTGCGCCTCCATTGTCGAAGCGGCTGACCGCAGCTGTGGCCGTAAGGTGGTCGGTGCCTGTCGTGGCGGCAACCCCAGAACCCGTTGGTGGACATCGGCGGTAAGGGATGCTGTCAAGCTGAAGAAGGAGTCCTATCGGGCCTTTTTTGCCTGTGGGACTCCTGAGGCAGCTGATGGGTACCGGCTGGCCAAGCGGAATGCAGCTTTGGTTGTTGCTGAGGCAAAAAGTCGGGCGTGGGAGGAGTTCGGTGAAGCCTTGGAGGACGACTTCCAGACGGCTTCGAGGAGATTCTGGTCCACCATCAGACGTCTCAGGAGGGGGAAGCAGTGCAGCATCAACACTGTGTATAGTGGGGATGGGGCGCTGCTGACCTCAACTCAGGACGTTGTGACTCGGTGGGGAGAATACTTCGTAGACCTCCTCAATTCCGGTGACACGCCTTCCCATGAGGAAGCAGAGTCTGGGTTCTCTGAGACGGGCTCTCCTATCTCAGGGGTTGAGGTCACTGAGGTGGTTAAAAAGCTCCTCGGTGGCAGGGCCCCGGGGGTGGATGAGATCCGCCCGGAGTTCCTAAAGGCTCTGGATGTTGTGGGGCTGTCCTGGTTGACACACCTCTGCAACAATGCGTGGACGTCGAGCACAGTGCCTCTGGATTGGCAGACTGGGGTGGTGGTCCCCCTTTTTAAGAAGGGGGACCGGAGGGTGTGTTCCAACTACAGGGGGATCACACTCCTCAGCCTCCCTGGCAAGGTCTATGCAGGGGTTCTGGAGAGGAGGGTCCGTTGGGAAGTCGAATCTTGGATTCAGGAGGAACAGTGTGGTTTTCGTCCTGGCCGTGGAACAGTGGACCAGTTCTACACCCTCCGCAGGGTCCTTGAGGGGGCATGGGAGTACGCCCAACCAGTCTACATGTCTTTTGTGGACTTGGAGAAGGCGTTCGACCATGTTCCTTGGGGGTTTCTGTGGGGGGTGCTTTGGGAGTTTGGGGTACCTAACCCCTTGATAAGGGCTGTTCGGTCCCTGTACGACCGATGTCAGAGTTTGCTCCGTATTGCCGGCAGTAAGTCGGATTCGTTTCCAGTGAGGGTTGGACTCCGCCAAGGCTACCCTTTGTCACCAATTCTGTTCATAACTTTTATGGACAGAATTTCTAGACGCAGCCAAGGCATTGAAGGTGTCCAGTTTGGTGGCCTCAGTAGTCTCTGCTTCTTGCAGATGACGTGGTGCTGTTGGCTTCATCAAGCCGTGATCTCCAACTCTCACTGGAGGGGTTCGCATCCAAATGTGAAGCGGTTGGGATGAGAATCATCGCCTCCAAATCTGAGACTATGGTCCTCAGTCAGAAAAGGGTGGAGTGGGGATGAGATCCTGCCCCAAGTGGAGGAGTTCAGGTATCTCGGGGACTCGTTCAAGAGTGAGGGTACGATGGAACTGGAGATCGACAGGCGGATCGGTGCAGCGTCTGCAGTGATGCGGACTCTGTATCGGTCCGTCATGGTGAAGAAGGAGCTGAGCCGAAAGGCAAAGCTCTCGATTTACCGGTCGATCTACGTTCCTGCCCTCACCTATGCTCACGAGCTGTGGGTCGTGACCGAAAGAACGAGATCCCGGATACAAGCGGCCGAAATGAGTTTCCTCCACAGGGTGTCCTGGCTCTCCCTTAGAGATAGGGTGAGGAGTTTGGTCATCCGGGAGGGACTCAGAGTTGAGCCGCTGCTCCTCCGCATCGAGAGGAGCCAGATGAGGTGGCTCAGGCATCTGGTTAGGATGCCTCCTGGACGCCTCCCTGGTGAGGTGTTCAGGGCATGTCCTACCGTGAGGAGGCCCCGGGGACGACCCAGGACACGCTGGAGAGATTATGTCTCCCGGCTGGCCTGGGAACGCCTTGGGATTCTCCCGGAGGAGCTGGACGAAGTGTCTAGGGAAAGGGAAGTCTGGGCTTCCCTGCTTAAGCTTCTGCCCCCGCAACCCGACCCCGGATAAGCGGAGGAAGATGGATGGATGGATGGAGGTTTGACTTACAGCTGGTCTCCTGTCACTGCAGGTGGAACACGTCATAATGTTTCCATGACGACGTCATCACAGAGTGCTGTCCACAGTGGACCACTAGTTTGGACTGTTACCATACCATCCTTTGATTGGTTTGCTGTAATCTGCCTGTCAGCATGCAACTGACCTATCAGAAGCTGCCAGCTCAGCTGAGGCGGAGCTCAAAACTCAGGAAGCTGATGGCCGTGCTGGTCACTGCCTACGCAATCAAGAGATTTTCACCGTACGTATGGAGGAGGATCCAGGTGAGACACACAACTAGACTATCTACACACACACACACACATGCATACACGCACACACACAACAGGTGACTTGCTGTTTTGTTTGTTTTTTAGAGGAGTGCAGCAGGTAAACAGCTGGGTGTGTCCTCAGGTGTGGTCAGCACATCCTCCTCCAGCTGTGTTGACAACAATGGTGAAAACAAGAAGAGGAAGAACAACAGGTGATCCTCACTGATAAGCATCATCATGCAATTTCCTCCGGGATTAATAAAGTATCTATCTATCTATCTATCTATCTATCTATCTATCTATCTATCTATCTATCTATCTATCTATCTATCTATCTATCTATCTATCTATCTATCTATCTATCTATCTATCTATCTATCTATCTATCTATCTATCTATCTATCTATCTATCTATCTATCTATCTATCTATCTATCTATCTATCTATCTATCTATCTATCTATCTATCTATCTATCTATCTATCTATCTATCTATCTATCTATCCATTTAACTTGCAGTAAACCCTATCAGAAAGTTGGCTCAGCGTAAATCCATTTTAAACACAATTTAAACTTAACTACACCCGACTCACTCATGGTTTAAACCAGGTTTAAATTTTGACAGCAGGATAAAGAACCTTTGTGTTCCAGGTACTGTCCAGATTAACCAGACGAAAGTGTGATTCCAACCTTTTCCAAACTTGGTCCTATTATGAAAAACAAATTTTTCCAGGTCTCTATATACAATACATAACCCTACCAAATCCTAGAATTTGTAAAACAAATGGGTCAAGTACTGACTGTAGTCCTAAGAATGTCACGTTTCAAATCAGCGCCTGACAGAGATAGACACTGAAAACTGCTCAGTTGCTGCGTGTATCCAAATATGGTGTATCTTCAGCATCATAGTGAACACACACAATCTTCAATGACAAACATTAAGACCACAAATCTGTTTGGGGCAATAGATTTCAAATGCAGTGATGTTGGACATCTGTCAGCTGTGTGACATTATTTTAAAAAAGTATAATATGGGACATTTAAAATATTATTAACTTTAACATGATTTAACCTTGATTTAAACTTTTCATAATCTTGACTTGAACTTTACTATGCTTATTTTAAACCTAACTTTAATCTGACTCAAACCTTACTTAAACCTGATTTAAACTTGAGTTAAGTCTGACTTGAACCTGATTTAAACTTGATTTAAATCTCACTAGAACCTGATTTAAACATAAGTTAAACCTGACGTGATTTAGAATTGATTCGAACCTGACTCACACCTGATTTGATCTTGAGCTATACCTGACTTGAAACTGAATTAACTTGAATTAAACTTGAAATGATCCTGATTTAATATTGAGTTAAACCTGACTTGAACCTCTTTGTAACTCTGTCCTCAGGTCTCCGTCAGTCAACAGAGACTTCATCCTCAGACTGACGCAGCTGTTAAAGCTGTTGTTTCCACGGTTACTGTGTCCAGAAATTGGCCTGCTGGTCCTGCACTCCATTACGCTTATATCCAGAACTTTCCTGTCCATCTATGTTGCTGGACTGGACGGTCAGTCAGAGCAGGATTGTTCAGCGTGTCAGCAATACTATTGATTTGTAGTTGTGATAGTGTGATTAGTAATCAATGCTATTGATTACCAGGTGTCATAGTGAAGTGCATTGTCCAGAAAGATCCTCAAGCCTTCATGCTGCAGCTCGCTAAGTGGCTCCTAGTTGCCGTTCCTGCAACATTCATCAACAGTGCCATTAGATTTCTGGAGGGTCAGCTGAGCCTCAGGTTCAGAGGCCGGTTAGTCGACCACGCCTACCAGCTGTACTTCACCAACCAGGTAAGACACACACAAACACACCTACTCCAGTCAACACAGTGGCCATTGATTCTCACCGTTGCTCTAGAACATTCCACACTGTTGTTATTTCACTGACGTTTGTTCATTCTGCAGACTTACTACCGCGTCAGTAACATGGATGGACGTCTGTCCAATCCTGATCAGTCCCTCACTGAGGACATCGTCATGTTTTCAGCCTCTGTCGCCCATCTCTACTCCAACCTCACCAAACCCATCCTGGACGTAGTTGTCACCTGCTACACTCTGTTCCGGACCGCTCACTCCAAAGGTGTGTGTGTTTCGCTGTGTTCCAACAGACTGACAGGAAATGGGCATGTCATCTGTGAGAAACAGTCTTGCTTACCATGTGACCATCCTCCTGCAGGCGCCAACACCACATGGCCCTCCGTCATTGCCGGCCTGTTGGTCGTAGTCACCGCCAAAGTCCTACGTTCCTGCTCGCCTCGATTTGGGAAGCTAGTGGCTGAAGAAGCAAAGAGGAAAGGAGATCTGAGGTACATGCATTCCCGCATCATCGCCAACTCCGAGGAGATCGCCTTCTACGGAGGACATAAGGTAAAACAAACGCACCCTAATGGCTAAAACTCTGGCAATCACACTTTAAATTAAAGTTATAATATCAACACAGTAAAGCATTTGAGTGTGTTTGATTTGCAGGTGGAGGTGTCTCTGCCTTAATGATGATGAATGTGGACATGTTTGATTTCCAGACAGAGATGTCTCTGTGTCAAATAATGACTTTGGGTGTGTTTGATTTGTAGGTGGAGATGGCCCAGCTCCAGAGGAGCTACAGCTCTCTGTCCTCTCAGATCCATCATATCCTGCTGAAGCGTCTGTGGTACATCATGTTAGAGCAGTTCTTGATGAAGTACGTATGGAGCGCCTCCGGCCTGGTGATGGTTGCTGTTCCCATCATCACTGCCACAGGATACTCCCAGTACGGTAAACAAAACAAAAAACATGTCAGGATATTATCTTTATTGTCATAGTCAACTTTATTGTCAAAATAAAAATGTACCATATATGCACGACATACAGCACATGAAATTACAGTCCTCTCAGACCCACAGGCAGTAAAAAAACATGAAAGAACCACTCTAGCGGGAGAGAGAGGCACCGCTGCCTGTGCACGCGCCGCCATCCTACCCTATCCCAATAGGAAACAGAACCCAACAGAATATTTAAGGATCTGCTTGTACAGACTTGTGTCAAGTGCCCAGTTTCGCCTTGGCGGTGCCTCAAAGGATGAACTAAGAGATACTCACTTAAACAAGTGATATAAAGATGAGCATGTTAGAACTCATACACTTCCCATCAGTGATCCCCTACATTGGCGATGACCAATGAGAATCTTCCACCTGCATTTAGGGGTGTGGCCTAGAGCAATGATTTTTTTATTCTGTTTGAAGGATGAAATAACCTGGAAGTTCATTATGTGTCTCCGTCATCCTAGGCCACACCCTACATACTTGTGCAAGATTTTCATTGGTTGTTACCGCAATCCCCATGAAGTTGAACCATAAACTACTTTTAAGTCTCCTGATTTTCTTGGTGATGTCATCACTTATCAACCTGTTTCACCTTTGACCTGTGATGTCATCAGACTCTGAGGAAGTAAAGCAAGCTGCCATTCTGATGAAGGAGGAGGAGTTGGTTAGTGAGAGGACGCAGGCTTTCACCATGGCCAGAAATCTACTCAATGCCGCCGCCGATGCTGTGGAGAGAATCATGAGCTCATACAAGGAGGTGCACATCCCCTGCTCCTTTAACTCCTTGCTTTTAACTCCTCTTAACCCACCCTCTTTTATTCCTCCTGCTGTTTAATTGCTCTGTTTCCTCTTTAATCTCTCCTTGTTAAATTTCCTCCTTGTTCTATAACTCCTGCTCCACTTCCTGTTTAGACCTCATGTGGCTCCTCAGGCTCCTTCTCACTTCCTGTTTGTGTTTGTCTTCAGGTGACGGAGCTGGCGGGTTATACTTCTCGGGTCTCTGAGATGTTGGGCGTGTTTGAAGATGTGAATAAAGGAATATATCGGCGGTCGGCAGACCATGAGGAGGAGTCAACAGGAAGAGGAGGAGTCATCCAGCATGGTCAGCGAGTCAGTGGTCCTCTGGAGATCAAAGGTAGGGAGTTGTAAGAATCAATCAATGCTGTAATACCTGACATCATCAAACATGACACATTGTTGTGTGTGTGTGTGTGTGTGTGTGTGTGTGTGTGTGTGTGTGTGTGTGTGTGTGTGTGTGTTTGTGTGTGTGTCTGTGTGTGTGTGTGTGTGTGTGTGTGTGTGTGTGTGTGTTTGTGTGTGTGTGTAGGTCGTGTGATCAGCGTGGAGACAGGGATTCGCTGTGAGAACCTGCCAATCATCACACCAACTGGAGATGTAGTGGTTTCCAGCCTCAACATTCAGGTAACAGTCAGCGGTGCCATGTTAGTGGGCGACCACATGGGGGCAGCGTCGCTCATGCAGTGAACCGTTTTCTTGAAGACAAGACAATCCGTAATTCTCTTATCTTGAGCTGTTAATCCAGAACCTATACATGGGTTATGGTGGAGTCTGCCCCAGTTGACATAGGGTGAAAATTCAGGGTAAACCCTGTACAAGTTGCCGGTTCATCACAGGGCCACATAGAGAGACAAACTCATGCCAGTTTGTTGCTACCTGTCTACATGGTGCATGTCTTTGGAGGCGGGAGGAAACTGGAGTGCCTGTAGAGAATCCACCCAGACACGAGGAGAACAAACTCCACACAGAAACGCCTCTGGGTGGCATCAAACCCACGACCATGCTGTGAGGCAACAGCGCTATCCACTGTGACCTGTGATGTCATCAATCTGGAGTCACTAAATGGTTCCATACATGTCATATAATTGATCAGTGATAGGTTCCATGATGATGATGTCATCCAGAGTACACATGCTCATGTTCTTCTGAGTCTAGTCGCATGTTCTTCATGTTGGTTCTGTTGTGGTTCTGCCTATGTTGACGTTACTGAGCCAGGTTACTGATCCGGGGTTCAGACTTAACAAACCGGGTGTTTTCAGAGGTTTAACACACACTAGAGTGATGTCACCATCGGTTTGTTCGTCTGTTATGGTAATGTGTTTAAAAGAGGGTTGATATGTCCAAAAGTAGAACAGATTTGTCCCTGTTTTCTTTTAGTTTGCATTTCTTCCTCCATGGGGACGGTGTTCTTGAATGGGACACGAGATCAGCTTGTCGTGTCATGTGTGTCGAACATGTTGTCATCATGTGATCTTTGCCTGTCTATCAATGACCCAGAAGAGATAAGCATGAAACAAATCACATTGTCGGAAATGAACATGCTCACGAGGGACGGTGATGACTTCACCTCTCCACTGAGCATGCTCAGTGCAGTCGCCCCAATCTGCTCTCATCTATCTGGTTTTCATCAGTTCTATCTGTTCTTCTCTCATTCCTTCACCCGTCTGGGAGTAGGGTCAGAGGTCAGAGCCCCATTAGCATTTACTGAAATGCTGTGTTTGTGTGTGTGTTCTGACACACACAATAGAGGGATTATGGAGTGACATTTCTGAGCTGAAGAACGAGAGGAAGACGCTGATGAAGGAAGCAGACAGGATGGACGCGGATGAAACGGCTCTCTGATGTCTGATTCACCACCTTTGACCTCTGTGCGCTGTGATTGGTTCATTGCAATAGTCTCGCAGTTGCATTGCTGGCGGTGGTTTTAACGCTGCTTGTTGGTTTTCAGTTGTAAAAAAACGACCTCCCAGATTCCTCAGCTTCTTCGATGTGGATCCATGATGTCATCCCTGATACCTGACCCAGAATGGATTTCTGTTCTACTGTAGTTCCTGGACTCAGGAGGTTCTCACATGTGTTCTCTCTGTCAGGTGGATGAAGGCATGAATGTGTTGATCACTGGTCCAAACGGTTGTGGGAAGAGTTCTCTGTTCAGGATCCTCAGCGGACTCTGGCCCGTTTATGGAGGGGTCCTGTACCGACCAGAACCAGAGCACATGTTCTACATTCCACAGAGGTACTACTATTACTTCTCCTACTGAACAGACCACGTTCTTGACGATTCTGGCCCCCCAACCAAATCTGATGGTTCTAACAGGGGACAATAAATGGGACCTGAAAAGAACACTCCTAAACCAGGCGTCTATCCTGTAGCGGTGATGTCATGGTGATGTGGTTCTGTGTGTGTGTGTGTATGTGTGTTCCAGGCCCTACATGTCTGAGGGAACCCTCAGAGACCAGGTGATCTATCCAGACTCAGTGGAAGAGATGGTCCAGAGAGGAGTGTCCGATTCTGACCTGGAGCAAATACTTCGGACCGTCCACCTGGTCTACATCCTTGATAGAGAAGGAGGTGTGTGTGCGTGTGTGTGTGTGTTATCAATATTCAAAGGAAGTTTTGGACAAAGATTCTTTATCTGTAAAACATTTGTGGAGCTTCAAAACAAAACATTGTTAACAATATTTAGCTAATGTTAACCACCTAACAGACTAGTGTTAACTAGTCAGAAGAATAATGTTCACTGGTCAGCAGACAAGCGTTAACTAACAGTCTAGTGTTAAACTGGCTGTCATGTTGTGTGTTTTGTGTCAGGCTGGGATTCTGTCAGCGACTGGAAGGACGTCCTGTCTGGAGGAGAGAAGCAGAGGATGGGGATGGCTCGCATGTTCTACCACCGGTAACTGTTGGGTTGTTAGCAACTAGCAGCTAATGACTATAAGCCTTCAGTAGCTAACTTATAAAGATAATGCCTCCAGAGTGAGTGTGAGCGGTCCAGGAAGAATCAGAAAGAATAATGCCAACCGGTTCTCTGACATCAACACTGGTGCAGCGCCAAAAAACGAGAAGAATATGTGTGAGGAATCTCTGTAACAGGCTCTCTCTCTCTCTCTGTCTGTCGTATGAATGTCGCTTGCCCAGCCCTCGGTATGCCCTATTGGATGAGTGTACGAGCGCCGTTAGTATCGACGTGGAGGGAAACATCTTCCAGGCGGCAAAGGATGCAGGGATAGCCTTGCTGTCAATCACGCACAGACCTTCCCTGTGGTCAGCACACACATACATACACACACACACACAGACACGCGTGTTTGCAGACAAGATTTATTAATATTGATTGTATTTAATTATTTTAATGTTTAATTTATGTGTAGACATGTCTGCATCCTATATAGAATAGATAATATTCTAGAGTGTAATATTGATAATAGTATCATATACAGTAAAATACACTCAGGAGTCTGACTTTTAACAGAAGCTTTAACCAGCAGGGGGCAGCGTAGCCCTGAGCTGATATGAGCAGCCACACCCTGACACCTCTCTCTTCTTCTGTTCTCTTTGAAACAGGAAGTACCACTCTCATCTGCTCCAATTTGACGGAGAGGGAGGATGGCGGTTTGAACCTCTCGATGCCTCCACCCGTCTGTCTCTACAGGTCTGTGCTGGTGGTTAAATCAAACGCTAAAGAAGTCTGTGATGGTTTCTACTGTATATACACTTGAATTAGTTTACTGAAGAACGCAAGGAATAACATCATAACGTCTGTTTTTAAAATCAACTACAGTACTAGACTGAAAAAAATTTAATTTATTAAGTAAATTGTAAATTTTGTTTGTGTGGACAAAAAATATTATTGTTACAGATCCTCAACATATGAACATAATTGGTTTGGAGAGGTTGTTCATAAATTGAATGGTTCGTAAGTTGTTATTTATTAAATTTTAATCTATAGTCGCCATTTGAGGTCATTTAAATGCCATTACTAGTCTAAAAACAAAAGTAACATTCCCTAAAACTTACTAGAAACAATAACAGCAGATAAAAACAACTCAAATAAAATGAAATTCAGGTACAGATTGTTTCGAGTTATGTCATTCTCGATAATGCGTTGGTTATCAAAAAAAAACAACACAAAAAATAAGTTTGCGTCATTTCACTCGACATAACGTCTGTCTGCGACAAATCTTGGGCTCTTAAAATTACTAGAAAACCATTGAAAGGACATGAAAGCATGTTTCTGTGCAAAAAATAAGAATAAAAATATATAATCATATTAAAATTCAAATGAAGGGCAATTGATTCGCTGTGGCGACCCCTGAAGGGAAAAGCCGAAAGGAAAAGAAGAAGATATTAAAATTCAAAATTCGTAGTATAGTTCCAGCATTTACCATTAATCGTCAGTCCTGAGTCACGCAAATATGTTGAGTTCAGATTAGTTTATGCCAAACTTTTGCTCCTTATAATTTAATCATTGAGGAGAAGTAAAAGAAGGAAAAACTTCAAGGGACTCTCAACCAGTTAAAATGGGAGCTGATGAGTCCATTGGTTGGAGGTCCTATTGCTCCTCCCTGAACAGGAAGTGTACCTGTGTTAACTTCCAGATTAACATGGCTAGCACCAACACAAATTTTACTTTTTCACAACATGATGGATGCAGACGAAAACCTGAGGTAGAGAGCAAAATTTAAAGAAGAGATTTATACTTTAGATGATTGATCAGTGCCCTTACACTGTGATGATGTCACCCACTCTAATGATGACGTCACTTCACCAACAACGATGTCACCATTCCCATTCAAGTGGGAATTCCTGTAATTCACACCCATTACAAAATGTGAAAGCATTCAGAGTGACCCCAAACCTAAACAGGGATTTCATGAAAATCTGTGTTCACGTTTTTTGTGTGCGTGACATCAATGTTGTTTCTGTGTGGTCAGGAGGAGAAGCTACGTCTGGAGAATCAGCTGTCAGGAATTCCCAGGATGCAACAGAGGCTGGCCGAATTGTGTCTCCTGCTAGGAGAGAGGGAGGGGGAGGACACAGAGTGATGTTTATACTGGTTACCATGGAGATGGGATGACCTTGACTTTAACTGTTTTTTATTATTTTTATAGAATGTAGTGTGGCCATTTCACTGTAACACCAGAAACTATATTATTATTATTATTATTATTATTATTATTATTATTATTATTATTATTATTATTATTATTATTATTAATAGTACATTTATCAGTACTATTATTGGTAGTATTACTATTACATCATCTTCAGTATTTTTTCTTTTTATTGTGACAAACTTTTTCCTGTGCGATTGTTTTAATTGTTTGATGAAAGATGACACATCTTGTTATGAATAACGTTGTTTATGCAGGTCACAGGTCGTCATGGCGACGGCCAAACTTCATTGAACCACTTTGAATTGTAATGAATGTCAAACTGCTGCTGGAGAGATTTAATAGAAATATCTTTATTGATGGAGAACAGAAGCTTTCATACCTGAAGGTTTTATTTGCGCTCTGTATGAAGAAGATGAAGAAGAAGAAGAAGATGGTGATGATGATGATGATGATGATGATGATTATGATGATGATACTGTGATCATTCAGAAGGAAATGAAACATAAATGTTGGGCTTTGTCTTTTCAAAATAAAGCAGAAGTCTTCTGAGTAACATCCAAAGATCAAAACATTGAATCATTAAGATGTTGATTAGACATTGATTACTAAATCTTCTTATTACAGAGGCATTGATTCTATGATTGGAAGGTGCTCTTAATTGGGATCTCAAGCTAGACCTGATGTGACTCCAAATCTGTTCATTGTGTCATTTAATCAGAATCTGAATCAAATCTGAATTAGGTAGAAATGAATCTAAATCCAGTTGAACTGGGCAGACTGGTCTCGGCAATAAAGAGAAACTTGTGTCATGAAGCCTCTGGAAACAGTATCAATAAAATACTGAACATAATGATTACTAATTACTTTTTTACTAACTAATGATTACTTCAGTCATTGTCAAAACAAGGGTTGGGGGCCCAGAGGTCGTCAGGAGGGTGTGTTGTAATAAGAGAACTCAATGAAAAGCAGATAAAGTGTTCCACCTATAATCACCATAATGAACTATAAAGGAAATGTATGCAGAATACAAATTAACAATAATAAAAAAAATCATTTAACTCGCAGTTCTAATTACGAACCACTCTGAATCAGTGTGTGTCAAGTCAGTGTCAATAATCGATCGTGTCGTGGAGGTTCTGTGGGAGCCTCTGAGCCAGACAGCAGGTTGTTGGTTCTCCTCCGGGAGGAACGTCATGGCCTCGCCGAGCCGTGCGGAGCGGGGCGGGGTCTGTGTCGGACCTGTTGTGTGGCTCTCGGTCCGGATCGTGCTGCTTTCTGTCTCCCGGACTCTCTTCGGGTTTCTGTACTTTACCGGACCGGTTGGACTTGGTCGGACCTCTGAGGAGCCCGCCGAGCTCAGGTGAGTCCGACACGGATCACACCGCCCCCCGTTTTGCGTCTCCAACTTGTCCCGAGCTGCAGGAAGGAAGCAGCGTGAGAGTCAGGCGTGTCTGACAGCCGCGCACCAGACTCCTTTTAAAAATACGTCTTTTTAAAATCTTTTCGTTTTTTTTTTGCCTTGTTTCGCCAGAAAGAAACGAACGAATAAATTCTGAGAGCCGGACTGTCCCGGTCTTTAGTTCGGCTTCAGCTGTTTGATGTGCTGTCACCTTTATGACTCAAATCTACGGTTTGAGTCTCAGCAGCCGTCAAACCTGCCTCGGCGTGTCATGACGTCGGGCGGTTTAAATTAGAGGTTTTAATAGTGAAGTCTGGTGAAACGAGTTTCGCACTGTTTTCCAGTTTAATATCAAAAGGTTACTCAACTTCTGCTGGTTTTATGACAGTTCCAACTGTGTGTGTGTGTGTGTGTGTGTGTGTGTGTGTGTGTGTGTGTGTGTGTGTGTGTCTGTGTGTGTGTGTGTGTGTGTGTGTGTGTATTTGTATTTGTATTGAGCGTGAGTGGGTTCTGTCCTGCACTGGCAGTTTACCAGCCCGCAGCTTGAATAGCTGACATTCCAATACACACACACACACACACACACACACACACACACACACACACACACACACACACACACACACACACACACACACACACACACTTAGAACAGAAGTCACCTCTATTGACATTTCATAAAGAAAGTGTAAATCACGTGACCTACAAAATAAAACACACACACACACACACACACACACACACACACACACACACACACACACACACACACACACACACACACACACACACACACACACAGAGGAAGCTACATACCAACAGATCAGGTCTGTTATTGATGTGGTCCACTGATGTTCTCAAGTTCTCAAGTGTTGGTTGTCCAACTTTGTTTAGCAGCAGGGTTAAAATACTGAGCTTGCTGAAAGGATGGTTTTGGGTCAGGATGGGACCCCGTTAAATGCTGACTTGGTCAAACAGTTGGAGCCACAATATTTTATTGTGCTTTTTATTTCATTTATAAGGTGATCATGTCCATGTTTATTGGTGAGGTTCTGAACGCCTGTAATTTGATGTTTTTATCAAATGTGGATCCGACAGAAAGTTTCGTCAATCTGCAGTTGAACTACCATTTCCAAATATTGGGATGCTATGCAATAAAAGTTTTTATCAGTCAATGTGCCTTGTCAATAAAACACTGTTTAAATAAAGTATCACAGAGACAACATTTCAATGTGGAAACAGAAAAATTGTCAGCAGGTTCTTAAAGTCAGGATTGAGTCATGTTTCCTTCTGTGTTCTCCACAGAACAACTGCTGTCGTGTAAAAGTGGAATGTTCAGGTCAAGTCTCCTTTGTCAAATTTTACAAACGTCAGTGGGTGATAGTCTGGACTAACTGACCTCTGAGCTCTGCTGTTGTCAAACATGCAGAATGTGGTTTCATTGTGTTTCTGAAATAAGTGAAGTCTTTCCTGAAGAAAACAATGTCGATTGAGAACCTGAACGTATCAGTGTTAGTGGAGACCTCACTGATGTGGAGGTGATGTCATCACAGAATCCTGTCTGTCACTGATTCATATTTAAAAAGGACAGAAAGCAAAGGAATATGTCAACATTAAAAATGTTTTCTTTCAGTTAGATATTTGAATGTCAAATGTCCAATTATTTTGGAAATGAGGTGCTACGAAGTGTAGTCTAACTATACCTCACCCTTCGGCAATAACTGGAATTAACTTGTCTCCAATTGAAGTGAAAATAACCATTCCCAGCTCTGTACTGCAGCTTATTTAGGAATGTATTTTCAATAATATATGGTTAATACAAATCTATTTTAAGTTTACAAATAAATGCAGTTTATCTTTTAATATAGCACAATTTTTTTTACGATACACCGCAGATCTTTTATTTATGAATGAATGAAAAAATTTTAAAAAATTTGAGCTTGTAAAACAAGCACGGGAAATATTGTTATTATAAGTACTGTAAAATGATGTAAACTGGATTTTTATTTTTCCATGTATTTTTTGAAAAACGATGCATAATTGAGAACGACGTAACTTGAAATGTTGCAAGCCAAGGTGTCCCTGCATCTTGATTTTAACATTTTTTTGTTTGATTTATTTTTCATTTTTACACAAAGTTATTTTATTTTTATTTTTATTGAACAATTTTTGAGCTAAACAATTTTACCACAATATCTTAAAATTTAAAATGATAGTAAAATTAAAATCAGAACAGATTCATTGTGCTGACTAACCAAAATCATTTATCTATATTAATAACTGATTTTCATGCCTGTGACCAACCATAAGAATGTTTAAGAATTAAATAAATTGCAATTTAAATAAAGATTCACCTTTCTGTCTTTGCAAAAATAAATAGAAAATAAATTAAAATTAAGAAATTAAAAATTTTAAATTATAAGCACTGCTTGACCTTAATGATGTAGTGAAATCATCATCATCATCATCACTAACATCCATGGGGTGAAGATTATTTAAATGAAATGTCCATTTGAGTAATCTGAACGCCTCAATCCAGATTACTGTTTAATCCCCACCAGACCCTCACGGTGTTAATGTGCTGTACTTTATTATCACAGTCAAAGTGAACTGGGCTCACACCAGCAACCCGGACTAGTAACTACACTGTTTAAAATAAATATTTAAATATTATTAGTAATATTATTTAAAAATAATATATTTAAAAAATAAAAATAAAACAGATCAAACAACATAAAAGAAGGTTCAAACAATTTCTGAACGATAAAACAAAAGAAAAGTCTTAGCCGATCATCCATCCATCCATCCATCCATCCATCCATCCATCAATACACACATCCATGTTGAAGGAACTGCTGGAAATATTCTATAACAAACTGGAACCAGTAAACTGGACCCTGACTGATTGACTGGGACGACGCAGAGGGGGCGGGACTTAACGGATTAGGGTGTAACCTACTCAATGTGAACGAGGCGTCTTTGATCTCACCCCATCCCTAAAGAACAACCCTCCCTCCCTCATCCTCCTCCTGCCTCTTCCTCCTTCCCCGTGTGTGTATGTGTGTGTGTGTGTATGTGTGTGTGTGTGTGTGTATGTGTGCGTGTGGGTGTGTGCGCGCGTGCACGCGCGTCAGATCACACACCAAGCTTGTGTGTTGCCTTAGGTGATATTAATAATCCATAAAGAAAACTGGTTTCACTGGATTGGTCCCAGTAGAGCCCGCCCCAACAACACACACACACACACACACACACACACACACACACACACACACACACACACACACACACACACACACACACACACACACACACACACACACACACACACACGGTGATATCATTGCTATTTTGGAGTTTTTTCTTTTTTTTTACTTGTGCTCTATCTTTCTAAATCTAGAACTCACATGTCGAACGAAGTTTTTTCAAGTCGAAGTGTTTCTACCAGCTGACTGACTGTCTGCCACGGGTCATGTCAGGTCAGGTTTAGTTTCATGACAAGGTTTAGTCCTTGGATCAGGTTTAGTGTCAGGACCAGGTTTTGTTTCATGACCAGATTTACCGGTAGTTGCATTCTCTGAACCAGGTTTAAATCCAGAACCAGGTGCAGTTTCAGATCCTACTCTGCAATTACCTAGAGGAATAAAACTGCATTCACAGTTTAAGTCAGGCGGGTCCCTGTGATGGTGGAGGTTACCATGGAGATGGTTGTGGTAACCATGGTAATGACTGTAGCTGACAGCAAGTACAGGGACCTCAGAAATGCAGTAATACTGGAGTGTGTTCCTGATTGGCTGAGATGAAATATTCTGTTTGATGTCAGAATGCCTGAGGAACCAGAAGCCAGTTAAATCCCAGGTCAGAACTAGAACTCAGACCAGTTGAACCCTTGATCCACAGCTCTGACTGTTTGGTCTCTGCATGTGTGAGTGTGAGTGTGTGTGTGTGTGTGTGTGTGTATCCTGTCCTAAGCTTCAGACTGAAACACACTTCCTGTGACAAACAGTGACTTCCTGTCTTTCTTTTCTCTGTTGGACAGTTTAGAGTCAACTTTACAGTCGGTAAGACAGCAGAGAGATTCCACCGGTCCTGAGGCCGTCCACCCCAGGGAAGTCTTGGCTGGGTCTGTGGGGGCCACAGCAGCCTGAAGCTCAGAAATTCTGTGCAGCTTTTTAAAATATTCCCACTCAGAACTTATGGAAATATAGAACAGAAGCATTCTGGGTATTACAGTATTTTTTTTTGTACTGACTAATGTTACAGTGGGTCTCATAATGTTTGGGACCCTCACCAGTAGCATTGGCTGGTTAAGTCCGCTCTGTGCTGACCTCATGATAAATTTGTTGACTCAGCGGCATTTGTACATAGATCTATAAGTAGCTTATGTCAACTTTATTTATGTAGCGCTGAATCACACCAGACGTGCTTCAAAGTGCTTCACAAAGTCAGAGAAAAGGAGGAAGCCAACTGAGCGACTGAGAGCGTGAATGAAGCGTCACTGGCCAGGAAAAATTCCCCTTTGGGAAGAAACCTGGGGCAGTTCCTCTTTGGTGGGGGGTCGTCTCCCTTGACCAGTTGGGGTGAAAAAGGAAATACAAAACTGGACACGTAGGAAGACAGACTCAGAGTGGCAGATAGATCAAGAAGAGCCAGTGGGAGAACATCCAAACATGTACACAAACTCTGCTGTCCTAATATATAAATGTAAATAGGTATTTGCATAAAGAATATTGATTTGTAAATAGGTTTGTATAAACAGTTATATATTTTTGATGGCTAATGATGCTTCAGTGATCTGAGTTATGAAGAGTCTATGATTAGATGAGGTGGGTCGTCCTATCTACAAACTGGTTGCATTTAAAGTAAAGGTACTTCTCAACCTATGAACACAATTGGTCTGACTCTCTAGCAGTCCAAAATGATCCAAGGTCCACAAACGTTTGTAGCAAAAAATCAACCAAGATTTATCACAAACTTAAATTAATTCAAAAGCCCATAAGATCAAATGTTAAATTCAAATAAGGATTGCACTGATAAAGTTAGATTTTACAAAGGAGGAGCAGTCTTAATCTAAAGCTTGGAGGTTATGCCTTGAGTGTCAAAGACTGTGTCTTCCTGCTCCGGCCACGCCCTCCAGGTAGGATGACTAGACCTTTGTGCTCCAGTCCAGCCACTAGATGGGGGTGAATCTGGGATATAGCTCAAACAGAACATAACAGTATATGTGGTCATGTAAACAAACATTCATTTTGGCTCCTACAGAAGTATTGCACCTGACTTACCTGAATGACGTGTTTATGCGCTTCCTGAAAATGAAAAATGTGACTTACTCTGTTTTATTTCCATTAAGTTTCTCAATTAACTCGACCAATTGTTAATATAAAATAAAAGAACTTTCAGAGTTCAGCCCTTTTTCAATTTATGCCTGCTTTTCAGTTAAATGTCGAATTATTAATCTCCTGAATTTGTGGATTTCTATTAATTATGAGCTTTTATCTTCTCCTGCCAGATGAGGATGCGCCTGTCCTGTCTCATGTCTTCACCTCAGTGACGTCTGTTCAGATCAACTGATGTGTTGTGGTCAAGGCCTGCAGGCAATTAAAAAACAAGCAGAACTTTATTCTATCAGGGATGTTGCTGGGAAGCCATCTTTATTGAAGGCCAGCCGTCGACGGTGTCTTTAGTGAGATGAGTTTAGCTGACAAAGACCGGCTGAACAAAAGGACTGAATTTAAATGACTGCCATTGAAAGGCTTGGGGTGAACGGTGTTAATGAAGAGTCAGACTTCAACAGAGAGAACCTATTTAAACACAGTGTACCAGTGAAGACGACTAAATGACAGACTGAATTCATTCAAAAAGCTTTATTGACTGCAGACAGTGTCGGTGTTGCGGATTCTGCCGCAGTGTATGACTGGATTTAATTTAATCTTTGGTTCTATCACATGTCTCAGCTCCTAAAACTCCTCATTATCGTGATGACATTATATTTTAATCAAAACTGTTTATTTGATTCAATAAGTAGAAAACTAGTTTGATTTTCAGAAACGTCATTGTCTCCAGTTGACAATAAGACCTGAAGCTAAGTTTCTCCTTGTTTCATGTATTTGTGCTAAGCTTGGAAAACAGCGTGCCTCTACTGAAGGTAACACTTCTCTTAGTAGTACAAATACATTTTATCTTAATGTAGGCCTTTTTCTTTAAGACCCCCCATGTTCAAATTACAGGCTGTTGTAAAGTCTGTGTCTGCTGTGTCTGTGTGTGTGTGTGTGTGTGTGTGTGTGTGTGTGTGTGTGTGTGTGTGTGTGTGTGTGTGTGTGTGTGTGTGTGTGTGTGTGTGTGTGTTTGTGTAATTGCTGAGTGCAGCTGTCTCAGCCATCAGTAACACACCAGCATAGAAACACATATGCTGACACACACCTGTTCGTTGGACTGGTCCTTGATTGGTCTGTTCATGTTCCCACAATCCAGTGACTCAAACTGGAACTCCACCAGTATGCTGTTATTTCTGCGTGGGCAGACATTCTCTCCCAGACTGGAGTCTTTTTTTACAGAGAAAATAATTCATTATCATCATCATGATCACCATCAACAAAAACAACAAATATAATAACAGTAATATGGAACATTTGATGAATTAATCCGTGGCTTGAATAAATTGTTGTGGAGAGTGTATCACGGTCGTTATAATGTTCCTCCTCACTCAACCCAAACTGGTTCTTTAAACAGGTTTTGGGAATGTGGAGGTTGGGTCCAGGCTCAGAGATGCTGCACATATGGCTAAATGTGTGTTCTATATATGCAGATTACAGCTCTGTAATGTTACAACCACCAGATTAACTCACAGATTAGTGAATGAAGGCAGCCGGCCTAATCTGCTGACTGACCCAGTGTTATCCTGTGTGGGCTTCAGTGGTTAAATCCACTAGTGGGGTGGTGGTGGGGTTCATAGTTTCTATTATATCTGCACTTAGTACTGGTTTATTTCCAGTTATTGCTAATCTATCTCCAGTTACTACTGGTCTTTCTTCAGTTACTACTTCTCTATCGCCAGTAGCGACTGATCTATCTCCAGTAACTACTGGTCTATCTCCAATTGCCACTGGTCTATTTACAGTTGCTACTGGTCTATCTCTAGTTACAGCTGGTCTGTCACCAGTTACTGCTAGTCTATCTCCAGTTAGTAGTGGTCAAGCTCCCGCTACTAGTGGTCTATCTCCAATTGCTACTGGTTTATCTACAGTTTAGTAACTATTGGTTTGTCTCCAGTTGCCATAGGAGTTGCGTTTGGGGGGCTGTTTGGGTGGGGGTGGGGGTGGGGGATCAGCTGCTGTGCTCACGTTGACAGATGAGAAGCTCCTCAGTCTATAGATCATCCATCAATACCTGCAATGATTGATTGGCTATAAAATCTATGCAGCTCATTAACGCATCGTAAGGTTGGCAGACAAACAGGAAGTGATTCATTGCTTGACCTCACGGTTGACCTTGGAGGCAGATGGTGATGAAAATGAACAAAACACTTGAAATGGTTCAGGAAGAAGACACACTCTTTGTTTCAGACTTAAAAAATGGATGAGCTGCAGAATCATTCAGGACTGGAGGGAAATTAAAATAGAATCAGTAAACAAAGGTCGCTATTAAAGAGGTTGTCAGGGGACAAAACCAGACTTAAAAATTGCTGCAAGCAGTTTTTAATGAAATGTTTTTTAAAAATCACAAAATGTGATATTTTAGGACACGGAACAGATTGAGATGATTTTAGAAGTGAAGACCAAATTCTCCAAGGGGGCACTGAGGAGTCAGATCCTGAATCCACATCAGACCAGAAGTGAAGCTCCTTAACTTCTGGAACCAGGAACTGTTCTGGATCTGAAAACCATCTGTCCTGCTGCCTTCATGCTGATGGCTCTCCAAACTATTTTTAATTAGTTGTTCTGTGTTGTTTATGAGAAGACATGAGATAAATGATTAATCATTAATGGCCAACAGCTGTTGTTGGTCTCGTTCTCTCCTGTCGGCATCTCTCAGAGGTTTATTGTCTCTTCTGGGATTATGGTTGAGCGAAAAATGAAAACTTCTCACCAATGAACCAATGAAACCACCTAGTGTGAATAGTGTCCTCGTATATATAGAGCAGAATCATCTACATAGAACATCAGACAATAACTGAATCTAAGGCCTTAATGTGAATGGACCAATCAGATCACTGGCGTATTCTGATTGGAGGTTTGATCAGCCGATCAAGCATCATCTGTGTCTGTCAACAATGAACTAACATGTGACACAAACAAATAGTTTGTCTTCTCAGATGACTCTAACTTATGTGGTTTTCCTTGGCAAACATGGTCTAATATGTGTCTGCGTTTGCGTTCCCTCAGGAAATCTCCTCCTGATGAAGAAGGTTCCTCCTCTTCCTCCTTACATCTCACACAGGTTGCTTCAAGAGGTTAGTGTGACTAACTTCTATTTATTGTAACTTAAATGTGGAGATTCTGGAGTTCACCTGTCATGAAAATAACATAGTTGCGTTCATGATGTTGTCGACGTCTCACTTAAAATGTTGTCTGTCATCAAAGGTTGATGTTTTATGCGTCACTGCCTTCATTCATGATAACATTAGCTTTGGTGTTGGTAACATCTATGCAAACATCAGTTTAGATGCTGGCTGCAGATGTGTTTAAGTTACCTGCAGAGCTGACTAATTGTAAGAACATTAGCTACAGCTGCTTGAAAAGACAGTGACATCTGCTCTTCATTGTTTACATGTACAGTGGTACCTCTACTTACAAAATTAATTGGTTCTGGAAGAAATTTCATAAGTAGAGACAAATTTTCCATGCAAATACCCCAATCTGTTCCAAGCCCCCCAAAATTCAGACATAAATGTTTTAGAAAGAATAAAAATGCATCAAAAGATGTAACAAATACATGTTACAATTAGTTGATTACACAATAAATGAGAGTTATGCACAAAGTAAAAAACAAAGAATAGTGTAAAGAATAAAAATGATGGTCATTTACCTTTTAACTGCTGTCCTCATTGTTTTTTGCCCTCTTTGGTTCATGCGCTCTTGCCTCACCATACCGAACAACAGAGTGAATTCCAGTCCTCCTTTTGGACTTCTCCAA